>NC_080670.1:100252312-100361539 GCF_030247195.1 Topomyia yanbarensis | reverse complement strand
TTAAATTATGTATAACATAGTCAAAATACCACGCATTTACACACAGAAGGCTGCGCTTCCCTAGTCTGGCACGACAGATTTATGTACCTAACGCGCAACGCTTCTATGAATGATGTCATCATCGACTATTTAAAAAACAGATTTGGTCGAGCAAGCTCAGTTGCCTGTTGAACGGCAGCAAAGCACCGCGCTGCCAGTGTAGCAGCCTGATAATTTCGTTACACTGGCTGTGGAGACACGTTACGCAGTGCAGTTCAACAGGTGACTGAGCTTGTCCGATCGAACACCATGCTCTTGTGTTGTGCTCGTTTCAAGCACACATTTCATGTAAATCTTGAAAGCACTAATTCATATCATCACTAGCGTTGGCTCATTTTGCTTTGTGCGTAGCTTTCATTCGTGTACGGATTCGATGTACTGACATAGCTGCTTAATTCGAGCACTGTACACCGTTCGCTTGGGTTTATTGTTTGAGGTGAATGTGTAGGTATATCCAAGTTGTTGCGGTCAATTGCGTGTATGATAGACATCTGAGTCTCTGAAATTTCGTTGCGCAAAGCGAAAACGTTTTTTTTCACTGTATTGTCAATGACAATGACAATTTGTCATCTCCATCACAGGCTAAGGGGACGAAAACTTTCTTAGCAACAAATTCACGCGAATTAATGGAAAGAGCAACGAAGGTAAATAATACGTTCCATCAATTTATTGATACCACGAGATTCATTTCCACGCAACCTATCCCTCTTTGATTCTTCTAATACATAGGTACTTCAAAGCCCATTTATGAATGAATACACTGTTACTCAAAAAACCGTTGCAAAAAGCGCATCTAAGTTCGCATATAGAATTATTTTCGATTCTTGTATATGTTTTGCTTCGTTATATGATTAAGACCACTGCATTCGCGACATTTATATGTGTACTTTAGGAAAATTACAATAACGTCGAAAAGCTTTTACAATGTTACCAATGCATTGTGTAGGGAAAACTGAATTTTCCTAAAGTGCATATATATATATATATATATATATATATATATATATATATATATATATATATATATATATATATATATATATATATATATATATATATATATATATATATATATATATATATATATATATATATATATATATATATATATATATATATATATATATATATATATATATATATATATATATATATATATATATATATATATATATATATATATATATATATATATATATATATATATATATATATATATATATATATATATATATATATATATATATCCATAAAAAATTGAAAAACGATCCATAAAACAGTGTGAATGATCCATAAAAAAGAGCGATTTGATCCATAGATTATGTAAAATTGAACCATAAAATGGTCGCAAAAGAACACTAAAATAGTAATAAAAGAGCAATTAAAATCAACCAATGCCCCATAAAAATATTGGAAATGTTCCATAAAATGCTATATTTTGCGCCATAAATTAACTGACATTGATCCATAGAATATTAGCAATGTACATTACAACATGTCGATCTGTTCCATAATATCGACAAAAATGTTCCACGGGATTACAAAATGGAGCAATAAAATGTTAGAAAAAGATCCATAAATTTGATGGAAATGTTTGCTAAATAATTTTTCTTGGTCCATAGAAGATGTAGAAATGAACATTAGAAATGCTATGTATTAATTCATATATCGAACGTTAAATTATGGTTCATGGATATTTACAAAACGATCGATAAGAAGAGAAAATGTAAAACCATCCATTAATATGTGCTTATGCACCAGAAAAATTAAATTTAATGAATTCATGCGAAATTTTTGCTATTCGAACTAATGATATATTACTTTTGGTTGAAATTCCAAACTACAACAAACAATGCATACATTATAGTTAGAAAACTTAAGCTTCCGTATCCCACTAGTCAGGTAACTGACCTTCGCTAACCTGAAATCATTGTGGCAACTATTTTAACCTAAATAAACCGAATCCGAGAGCGGAAATGTAAAATTATTAACCAAAGTATGGTAAACTTAAAAAATAAGTTGTGCTAAATAATACTCATAACAGTGGGTCGTATGAATAAAAAGTAGTAAGTTTGAGTTGACTACATTTTGGTAGTAAATACTACCTGTTGGAACGTGTTCGTATGAATAAACGATACTTTACTACACTACATATTTCGAACTTGCTACAAACAGTAAATTTCGTATGAATAAAAGTAGTTCTTACTACAATTTTGTGGTAAGTAGCTACGGGTAGCTACTCATTGAGCTCACTGGTTATTAATGTAGAATACATTTAAGGTTTCAATATAGGGGTCCCGTTTCAAAATATCGGCTGCGGCGCCGCGTCAGATTTTGAACGTTAATAACTTTTATCATACTAAACAGAATGATTTGATTTTTAGGCCAATTTGTTGCAAATATGTTCCTCTATGCTGTATTAAAATTTGAAGTATGTATAACATGCACTAATAACAAAAAAATGTGTTTTGAAAAATCTTTCGAAAACGACTCGGAAAAGTGAAATTTTTCAGCCCATTCCGCACAGAGCCGTCAAAATCGTGGACCAACCGAGCAATAAAATAATGAAAAGTTTATATATAGGTCCACTACATGTTTGTTTTATGATTATTCGCATTGGGTTGCTTGACGAGAGCAGTTGGTGGGGGAAAGACGGCATATTCCTTTGGTTAGGCCATTAGAAGCCGGACGGAAAGGAAAGGCTCATGCACGGCACGAGAACGAGCGAGAAAGCGATAGTAGTGCATATTAGCGCGATTATATAAATATCTGTCGGTCGGTTTTTCTCATCATTCGTATTCGTTCAAGCACTAGCAAGCAGCCAGTCCACCGAAGGAAAGCAGTTGGCGATGACGACGGCGGAAAAGTGCCCCAGCTACTGGTGACTCATCGCAACCCGATCAGGAACTGTCGCCCTGCAAGAATTTCGCCCCAACTAAAGGGCAACAGAGAAACTAATCTGTGTTCTAATAAGAGTTAAACGGGCTCACCGTGTCCGCGGGGAGTGCGTCTGAATTATGCTCCCGCAATAAAACAATAAACGGTTCTTTACAGGACCAATTAATTGTGTTGTAATAAGAGTTAAACTGAAATTTACATTTTATGGTGCATAACAAATAATTTTCAGAAAGCTATATAAGAAATATGATGTGTGGAAAGAAAGAAAGAGAATTTAAATTATCCTCTCTCGCTCGTTTTCGTGCACTGCTTTTCCATTCCTTTCTGCTGCTACTACCATCATAACTAAAACGAATGTGCGTGTTCCCCCACAATCTCTTGGCCAGTGTTGCCACAATTGCATGTCGCTATTACAATTTGAATTATTTTATTGTTCCTCTCTAGTATTGATAAAATATAGAACGTGCAAAGTACACTAGTCGCATGCTTTTATTCGAACTTTTTGGCAGCCTCCGTTGATTAACTGCATAAATCGATTTGTTTGTGCAGCTCCATGCTAGTAGAAAACTAAATAGCCTTTATCAGCGCTAACAAATAAGACAAAAGAATTTAAATTTGCGAAAATCTTCTCCTTCCTTCTTTTCAAATCTGCAACATTCTTTGAAAATATTGTTGGAATGTTGTTATTGAAAAACTGAACATGCAAGTTTGCTAGCACTGGCCACTGATTGAAGGCGATGGAAAGACAGAATATTCGTTTTGGTTATGCTAGTATTGGTAGCCGAACGGAAAGGAAAGACACAAGAATGGCACGAAAACGAGCGAGAGAGCGATAGTAGTGCTTTCTCGTGTGTTCATATATGAATATTGGTCGGTCGGTTTTTCTCATCATTCGTATTCGTTCAAGCACTAGCAAGCAGCCAGTCCACCGAAGGAAAGAAGTTGGCGATGACGACGGTCGGAAAAAGTGCCCCAGCTACTGGTGACTCATCGCAACCCGATCAGGAACTGTCGCCCTGCAAGAATTTCGCCCCAACTAAAGGGCAACAGAGAAACTAATCTGTGTTCTAATAAGAGTTAAACGGGCTCACCGTGTCCGCGGGGAGTGCGTCTGAATTATGCTCCCGCAATAAAACAATAAACGGTTCTTTACAGGACCAATTAATTGTGTTCTAATAAGTGTTAAACTGAAATTTACATTTTATGGTGTATAACAAATAATTTTCAGAAAGCTATATAAGAAATACGATGTGTGGAAAGAAAGAAAGAGAATTTAAATTATCCTCTCTCGCTCGTTTTCGTGCACTGCTTTTCCATTCCTTTCTGCTGCTACTACCATCATAACTAAAACGAATGTGCGTGTTCCCCCACCATCTCATGGCCAGTGTTGCCACAATTGCATGTCGCTATAACAATTTGAATTATTTTATTGTTCCTCTCTAGTATTGATAAAATATAGAACGTGCAAAGTACACTAGTCGCATGCTTTTATTCGAACTTTTTGGCAGCCTCCGTTGATTAACTGCATAAATCGATTTGTTTGTGCAGCTCCATGCTAGTAGAAAACTAAATAGCCTTTATCAGCGCTAACAAATAAGACAAAAGAATTTAAATTTGCGAAAATCTTCTCCTTCCTTCTTTTCAAATCTGCAACATTCTTTGAAAATATTGTTGGAATGTTGTTATTGAAAAACTGAACATGCAAGTTTGCTAGCACTGGCCACTAGATTGAAGGCGATGGAAAGACAGAATATTCGTTTTGGTTATGCTAGTATTGGTAGCCGAACGGAAAGGAAAGGCACAGGAATGGCACGAAAACGAGCGGGAGAGCGATAGTAGTGCTTTCTCGTGTTTTCATATATGAATATTGGTCGGTTGGTTTTTCTCATCATTCGTATTCGTTCAAGCACTAGCAAGCAGCCAGTCCACCGGAGGAAAGCAGTTGGCGATGATTACGGTCCGCAAAAGTGCCCCAGCTACTGGTGGCCCATCGCAACCAACTACCGATCAGGAACTATCGCCATGCTAGTATTTCGCCCCAACTAAAGGGCAACGGAGCAACTAATCCGCTGGCTAACATTCCAGCGTCTGGTTCGTAAGGTTGTGTATTACTTCAAAGTCGAGCTACGCTTACAAAACTCAGCCGTAATGAAGCCAGTGATGCCTACTTGGTCGGTTTGTGGGAGTGGGCGTAAATTACAATAAAAGCAACGGTTCTTTTCAGGACCAATCAATTGTGTTCTAGCGAGAGTTAAACTGAAACTTTCATTTTAAGGTGTGTAGCAAATTTTCAACAAGCAACATAATACGTTGTGTGGAAAGAAGTAGCTTGCACATGGAAAAAAAATTAAATTATCCTCTCGCTCGTTTCGTGCACTGCTTTTCCATTCCTTTCTACTGTTATTATCAGTATTACCAAAACGAATGTGTTGTTGCATGTGTTTAAGAGAAACGTTGAAGTCGCATGCTTCTATTCAAGCTTTTTGGCAGCCCCCGTGAACTAACTGCATATGATTTTTTTGTGCAGCTCCGTGCTAGTAGCAAACAAAATGGCTCTACTAGTGTCTGATTCGTGAGATTGTGCAGGATTTCAAAGTCGAGCTAAGTTTATAAAGTTCAGCCGTAATGGTACCCGAAGAAGCCAGTCTTGTCGTTTTGTTCGAGGCTACAAAACAGTTCGCTAGGCACGTAACTATCATGCCAAAAATATCCAACGATCCAGCGCATCACCATCAACACCAACGCCGATACCAAAGGTTCTTTTCAGAACCACCATTATTACCATAGAGAATTATTTGAAAATTTCCCATTCAAACGTGATTCTGTTGAATATTATTAGATTTAAATTAACGTCTCGAATTGAAATCACGACGCTCTGGTTATGTGACAGACATTACCCACCCATCTTTTTTTATTGTGACCACGACTAACGGTTTAATATAGACACCCCATTTCAATATTTCTGAAGGAACAGAAGGTCGAGTTTGGAAAGTTTGTAACTTTCATTGTACTTAACCAAATTACACAATGTTCGCACTAATGATTCAGAAATATGATCAGGAATCTTCTGTTAGATTTGTAAGTATGTATAATTTACATGAATAAAGAAAAATTGATTTTCAGGAATCAATTATTATCTGTTCTTCCATTGGCCAGTACTACGCGACTTCCTCATGCTAACAATTAATTTCATCGTTAGCCATCTCCCTCACCAAGGCCAACAACGCCAACAAAACTGGTACCTTTTCAGGACCACCATCATTTTTGTAAAGAATAATTTGAAATATTCCTCGCCCAAATCACCTTTTGTCCGAAAATTCCAATGAGTATCAACATATTTGAAGAACGTGTTCCTTATGTATTCTACATCTCTCCGGTTATGTCGCAGACATTACCCACCCATCTTTTTTATTGTGACCACGACTAACGGTTTAATATAGACACCCCATTTCAATATTTCTGAAGGAACAGAAGGTCGAGTTTGGAAAGTTTGTAACTTTCATTGTACTTAACCAAATTACACAATGTTCGCACTAATGATTCAGAAATATGATCAGGAATCTTCTGTTAGATTTGTAAGTATGTATAATTTACATGAATAAAGAAAAATTGATTTTCAGGAATCAATTATTATCTGTTCTTCCATTGGCCAGTACTACGCGACTTCCTCATGCTAACAATTAATTTCATCGTTAGCCATCTCCCTCACCAAGGCCAACAACGCCAACAAAACTGGTACCTTTTCAGGACCACCATCATTTTTGTAAAGAATAATTTGAAATATTCCTCGCCCAAATCACCTTTTGTCCGAAAATTCCAATGAGTATCAACATATTTGAAGAACGTGTTCCTTATGTATTCTACATCTCTCCGGTTATGTCGCAGACATTACCCACCCATCTTTTTTAAAGGAATAAGGAATTCAAAATCACATTTATAAGTTACTGATTGGCAAAATAAAATTACAGCAGAAATACGAAAAATAAAGAAAAATCACAGCCATTTCTATTTATCAACCCTTAAAACACTCGGACGACTTTGTTGCATAATTTTGATACAGTGAATCCATTTTTAATGTAAAACCGGTCACATTTAGGGGAACAGTTGCACTATCAATTGATTATGGAAAAATACGAATACAAGTGGCCAATCCGGAGAGATTGCCGGAAATGTACTGTACATCTGGTTCTGGTTAAAGGTCATTTCCATCATGAGACATATTAAATCGCGCTCTCGTTACACCGGCTGAGCCTACCGGTGGGTCTGTACCGGAACCTGGAAAGCTACTACCAGAACCGTGTACTTCTTTACGAGACCGATGCCGGTCAGAAAAGGGTTTCGATCACCGCCGGAGCCCCGTAGGGCTCGATCCTAGACCCGGTGGTATGGAACCTCATGTATGACGGGGTTCTGACACTGAAGTTTCCTCCTGGGGTCAAGATCGTCGGCTTCTTGACGACGTATCCTTGAAGGTCTATGAGGAGTCAATCCCTGAGGTAGAACTAACTGCAGAACACGCGATCAACACGGTGGGGGAATGGATGAGCGCGAGAGGCCTGGAGCTCGCTCAGCATAAGACAGAGGTAGTTATCGTCAACAACCGCAAGTCGGCACAACATGCAGTTGTCCATGTGGGAGAAGTCGTGATCACCACAGCGGAGTCTGAAGTCTCTCGGAGTCATTATAGACGACAAGCTGACCTTCGGCAGCCACGTCGACTATACATGCAAGAGAGCGTCGACTGCTGTTGCGGCACTATCGAGGATGATGTCCAACAGCTCAAAGGTGTGCGCAGTAGACGTAGGCTACTGGCAGGCGTTGCCGTATCTATCCTCAGGTACGGCGGCCCGTCATGATCAAGAGCACTGAGGGTAACCAGTTACCTACAGAAATTGGAGAGCACCTACCGCGCGATGTGCCTCAGAGTGATATCTGTTCGGGCCTAGGGGTGGCCCTTGGTGTAGGAAATTTGCAGCTTGCTGTTGGTGGCTGGCTATGTTTACACTTGTCCGCAGACAAATTAAACTCTTGGATGGACCACTCAAAACAAACCGCAAACAACTTATGTGGACTGTATTGTGGAAAACCACTTGCTGCTGGATGTGATGTGATTAGACCAAAAAGCACTGTTTCACACTTTACACTTTATTTGGAATATCTCTTTAATCGCACTTAACACATTACTTGTCGAAATAAAACTGATTGCTGCGATGCGCCGAACGTTCGTATTTATATTACACGCTACACGTTCTAGAAACGCGTGGCTCATCCGCGATGCTTGTCGATGCCATGTCACACATCAATTGTTCTTCGTCTCCTTTCCGCATCGGGCGATTGTATATTTGGCTCAGTCACGCTTGTTGAGAATTATGCATTGCCGCGCGTATCGCTGCTGCTGCTATTGTTGTTGCTACTGCTGTGTGTGAGATGATCGTGCGCGAAAGGAATATTTGGCGTTCATTCGAGAATGTTCTTGCTAGTTGGAGATGTTGCTCGATAATAATGAAATGGTGTGGACAATTTTATTTGGCAGTGATTAGCGCTGAACAGAGGCGCGAACATACTCCCCCGGGCTGGGATGGATTCCCAGAATTATTAGGATGTTCATACTTAGAAAACCGGTTGTCCTCAATCGGAAGGATTGATAGCTTCGAGCTGGGGTGTCTCAAATATGAATTTCCTATATCTCCAGCGACTACCCATCCGAAATGAGTCTCTCGAAGATCCAAATTGTCCAGCAAGGCGCGGCAAGAAATAACTCCTCCTTTGCGATCTCGCACATTGACGACGGCCGTAAGAAGCATAGGAGTTTTCTGTAACTGGGAGCGGTTGTGCGAAGATGGCTCATTACCAAATCGTTCACTGCTGATCGATTCACGTGCTATCGACGAGTTTGTTGGTTGACTCACAAAACTTCCCTGTGACGCAACATTCTGCAACGGAGTTTCATAGTGCAACATGGTATGGTGTTTCTTTTGGCATTTGAAACATGACTTAGTGGAGTGGCATTGTATCGATCGGTGTCCAACTCGGAGGCAGTTAAAACAAATATTTTTCCTCCTCACCATTGCGAAACGCTGGCTGATCGATAACTTTCTGAATGACGGACACTTGAAGTTAAAATGATTGCACTCACAGAAGTCACACCGAGATCCTTGTTTTGGCTGTGTTGTAGCTGTGTAGGCTCTATGGAATGATGTCTTGGTGGTTTGTGGTACGGGATTGACATGCTGTGGCTTGATGGAAAATTCGTTGCGTTGTGGTTGGTTTTGGCATCGCTCTAGTACGTAGACACGGTGTTTCAGGAAAGCAATGGTTTCGTCGTAGCTGGGCATATCTCCTCGCTTGATTGTGGACTCCCAAAGCATCTTAGTTTCGTCATCTAGCGCTCTAGCCAGTATGTAAATCAGCATCTGCTCTGAAACTCCAGTGAAATCCTGGCCAAGAAATTTCAGGTTCTCCACATGGCTGATGAAAGACTCGACGAGCGTTCGCAATTCATCGTAGCTCCCCTTGGACAACTTCTTCGTGTTAATGAGACCTCCAATGTGTAGATGAACTATGCGTCGTTTATCTTCGAAGCGTTCCTCGAGCAGCTGCCATGCCCGCTCATAGTTTCCATCGCTGATAGTTTTTGCGTCTATTATACCTACTCCATCTCCGATGAGTGATTTTTCAAGATGATACAGTTTGATGCGGTTGGATTCGTTGGATTGATCCACCACATCCCGGAACATCACCTTAAATTTTTCCCAGTGCTCATACCTGCCATCAAATGTAGGAATTGCACGAGGAAGAGACTGTTGGACTAGCAACGGTGGTTGGGTTGCTGGTGGATGCGGCTGCTGAGTTATTGGTGGGGCGAAATTCTTGAGCCAGGATTCCAGAAAAATTGATACTTCTTCATGAAGATCGACGAACTGCATGAAACACTCATCTTGTTCATCACGTTCACTTGTTGGGATTTGGGCTACGATCTCTTGGTGATGCTTAGTGAACTCGACATATGCACCTTCAACACTTTTCAGGTACACTTTTATCTGAGCTGGTGTTAGCTCTGTTTGCTCGGTTTCAGCTTTCTGCAGGATGTTTCTGATTCTGCTGATGATCCGTTGCGCCATTCCACGGTTGTGGATCAACGCATTCACAGGTTGCTCTTCGGCCTTTTCACCTTCCGATAGGGTAGCCTTCTTTGCTGGCGTTCTTTTCGTCATTTTGCACTTTTTGCCTTTCTCATATAGAAAGGTTATGCAATCACTCTGAAAAATGTCAACCTAATCCCGGCCCGGAGGGCCGAGTGTCATATCCCATTCGACTCAGTTCGTCGAGATCGGAAAAAGTCTGTATGTGTGTGTGTATGTGTGTATGTATGTGTGTATGTGTGTGTATGTGTGTGTGTATGTATGTGCGTATGTGTCAAATAATGTCACTCATTTTTCTCAGAGATGGCTGGACCGATTTGCCCAAACTTAGTCTCAAATGAAAGGTGCAACCTTCCCATCGGCTGCTATTGAATTTTGGATCGATCGGAATTCTGGTTCCGGAATTACGGGTTTCAGAGTGCGGCCACACAGAAATTTCTCATAAAAACTATAGGAAAAATTAAAAATAGAATTTTTATTTTTGATGCTAAATGTATTCAAGGTGCATAAAACGTCGAGATTTGATGCAAACACGAAAAAAATTTGACGAAGATTCACTTTTTTGGATTTTGCACATTTTTGCCTTTCTCATATAGAAAGGTTATGCAATCACTCTGAAAAATGTCAACCTAATCCCGGCCCGGAGGGCCGAGTGTCATATCCCATTCGACTCAGTTCGTCGAGATCGGAAAAAGTCTGTATGTGTGTGTATGTGTGTATGTATGTGTGTGTGTGTATGTGTGTGTATGTGTGTGTGTATGTATGTGCGTATGTGTCAAATAATGTCACTCATTTTTCTCAGAGATGGCTGGACCGATTTGCCCAAACTTAGTCTCAAATGAAAGGTGCAACCTTCCCATCGGCTGCTATTGAATTTTGGATCGATCGGAATTCTGGTTCCGGAATTACGGGTTTCAGAGTGCGGCCACACAGAAATTTCTCATAAAAACTATAGGAAAAATAAAAATAGAATTTTTATTTTTGATGCTAAATGTATTCAAGGTGCATAAAACGTCGAGATTTGATGCAAACACGAAAAAAATTTGACGAAGATTCACTTTTTTGGATTTTGCACATTTTTGCCTTTCTCATATAGAAAGGTTATGCAATCACTCTGAAAAATGTCAACCTAATCCCGGCCCGGAGGGCCGAGTGTCATATCCCATTCGACTCAGTTCGTCGAGATCGGAAAAAGTCTGTATGGGTGTGTGTATGTGTGTGTGTATATGTGTGTGTATGTGTGTGTGTGTATGTATGTGCGTATGTGTCAAATAATGTCACTCATTTTTCTCAGAGATGGCTGGACCGATTTGCCCAAACTTAGTCTCAAATGAAAGGTGCAACCTTCCCATCGGCTGCTATTGAATTTTGGATCGATCGGAATTCTGGTTCCGGAATTACGGGTTTCAGAGTGCGGCCACACAGAAATTTCTCATAAAAACTATAGGAAAAATTAAAAATCATAACAGTTTTTGCAACCGACCGAGACGGTTGTGCCTCCAGGTGGAAGGATTTGTTCTCGAGAGAGTGACGGAGTGCGAGACGCTGTATGCGTTATTGTGGGAGAGAGAGAGACCAGTTTGTTAAGTGTGAGTCGACAGTTGATACGTCGGAGGCGTGGTCAACGGCATCCTCGACAAGTGGTGTTTTGACAGCAAACCACGGGTAGACGAATTTGCCTACCGCGGTGGCAGAGATCGACAGTGATCGTGCCTGTACACACAGAAAAAAATATAGTGTATTGGTGTCGTCGGGCAATTCTAATCGACGAGAGGGAAGCGTCACAGGTAGACCCATTTGCTCTATTTGTCTACCGCAGAAGTGGTACGACGAATAAGGAAAACAAGTGGCACTGAAAAGTGCCGCATCGACAGTGGGATTTTCGCAGCAAGCCACAGGTAGCCACATTTGTCTACCGAGGTGGTGGAAACGGAGAGAGCGCGCTTGTGGTGGTGATACCGACGAGCAGCTTAATCGGAGAGAGTTTTGAAGTGTTGCAGGTAGGACTATTTCTCTACTGAAGAAGCAACGCGACGAAGAAGAACAGCAGGTGTCACATTGTCAAACAACGGGCACCGAGTTTACAACGTAACACATGAGGTGTGTTCTACAGGTATAACAGGTATATTTTTCATTCCTTTTTGTGATAGTTTTTCTTGCTAGGTAAAATGGATGAAGAGATGGGAGAACGAGTAACAGACCCTCCCCCTAAGCCTTATGCTGAAAATGTAAATCCGACTAGAATTAAAATTTACCCAGAGTCGTCAACGGGACCATGGATTGTATTTATTAGGCGTAAAGTAAAGGCGCTAAATATTATTCAAATTTCTAAAGATTTGACTTCGCGATTCTCGGATGTAAAAGAGATCGTCAAAGTCAATAAAGATAAAATACGCATTGTCGTTGGTAGTTTCAAACAAGCCAATGCAATTGCTTCTTGCGAGCTTTTTACGCGTGAGTATAGAGCGTATATTCCTTCAAAGGAAATTGAAATTGATGGGGTCATCACAGAATCGAGTTTGACTGTTGATGACTTAGTTAAGCATGGGGTTGGTCGTTTCAAAGACACCATACTTAAAGACGTAAAAATACTTGAATGCAAGCAATTGCATTCAGTATCACACGAAGGAGATAAAAAAGTTTATCGACTGTCTGACTCATTTCGAGTGACTTTCGCTGGGTCTGCGCTGCCCAACTATGTCATTATCGATAAGATTCGTCTCCCTGTTCGCCTTTTTATCCCTCGTGTAATGAATTGCCTTAATTGCAAACAGCTTGGCCACACAGCCACTTACTGTTCCAATAAGGCACGGTGTGGCAAATGTGGGGGTTCTCATCAAGAGGATACATGTAATGAAAATTCAGAAAAATGTTTAATGTGCGGAGAAAACTCACATGAGGTCCCTGCATGCCCCATTTATAAATTGCGTGAGGATAAAATTAAACGATCCTTGAAGGAGAGGTCTAAGCGCTCCTATGCAGAAATGTTGAAAAATGCTACCCCTAAACCCATCTTCTTAGAAAACACTTACACATCTCTATTTTCGGAACAGTCTGACTCTGACGGAGCGTGCGAAGGTACATCATTTGTTTTACCCGGAAATTCCAGAAAAAGAAAACAGTCTTCTTTTCCCAAGCTGCCAAGCAAGGGCCTTAAAATTTCTCCACCAATAGATAAACTGCGCCCAAAACCGAAAAATTCCGATTCAAAACCGAAATCAATTCCGCCCGGTTTTGGGAACGTACAATCCAAACAGAACACCATTACTGGAAATAATAAAATTTCGACTTCCTCTGAGCCTCAGCCGGGGGTAGGATTATTGAAATTTTCTGAAATTGTTGATTGGATTTTTAAAGCATTCAATATTTCTGAACCACTAAAGAGTATACTTTCAGCTTTCCTCCCAACAATTAGAACATTTTTAGAGCAGCTGATTGCTCAATGGCCCATCCTTGCAGCGATTGTATCTTTCAATGGGTAATTCACCTCCTCCAATGAAAGATTCCATCACTGTTTTACAGTGGAATTGCAGAAGTATCATACCTAAAATTGATTCCTTAAAAATTTTACTGCATAATTTAAAATGCGATGCTTTTGCTCTATGTGAAACATGGCTTACCTCAAACATTAATTTCAACTTAAATGATTTCAACATTATTCGCCTAGACCGAGACACCCCGTATGGAGGAGTGCTTCTAGGAATTAAAAAGTGCTATTCTTTCTATAGAATTAACATCCCCTTGTTTGCGGGCATTGAGGCTGTAGCTGTCCAAACGAACATTAAAGGCAAAGACATGTCTATCGCTTTTATATATATACCTCCCAAAGTTCAAATTGGACAACGTCAAATTTTTGAGGTAGTGGAATCCATGGCTGCTCCGCGTCTGATACTGGGAGACTTCAACTCGCACGGAGTATTGTGGGGTTCCCTCTACAATGATAATCGATCCTCTTTGATTTACAATGTTTGTGACGAATTTAATATGACAGTTTTAAATACTGGCGAAACAACACGCATCCCCAGACCTCCTGCACGTCCAAGTGCATTAGATCTATCTCTGTGCTCGACATCACTTCGGTTAGACTGCACGTGGAAGGTTGTACCTGATCCTCACGGTAGCGATCATTTGCCAATCGTTGTTTCAATTAACAGTGAATTAGGCCTTACGAATTCAATCAATGTTCCTTATGACTTAACACGAAATATTGATTGGAAAACATACGAAACATTAATTTCCACTTCTCTTGCTTCGACAGAAGAGCTACCCCCTACCGAAGAATATGAATTCCTAGCGGGTTTAATTATTGAAGCAGCAGAACAAGCCCAAACGAAATGCAATCCTGGAATGACAATAAATAGACGGCCCCCTAATCCTTGGTGGGACAAAGAGTGCTCTGATGCATATGAAGCTAAACAAGTTGCCTACAAAGAAATTATGAAACAGAAAGGGGGTATACGTGAGAACTTTGAAAATTATTTCATTTTGCAAAACAAATTTGACAGTATACGTCGTGCCAAAAAATCTAGTTATTGGAGACACTTCGTTAATGGCTTGTCAAGAGAAACATCAATGAGTACTCTTTGGAACACAGCCAGAAGAATGAGGAATCGAAACGTGACTAATGAAAGCGAAGATTTTTCGAATCGTTGGATATTTAATTTTGCCAAGAAAATTTGTCCCGATTCTGCTCCTGCGCAGAAAATCACTCGCGATGCTCCCACAAGTAACGATTTCATAGATTCGCCTTTGACAATGATGGAATTCTCAATTGCACTCCTCTCATGCAACAATAATGCTCCGGGACTAGACAGAATTAAATTCAACTTGGTGAAGAATCTGCCTGACCTAGCAAAAAGACGCTTGTTGAATTTATTCAATAAGCTTCTTGAGCAGAACATTGTCCCGCACGACTGGAGACAAGTGAGAGTTATCGCTATTCCAAAACCGGGAAAACCAGCCTCCGATCATAACTCGTATCGACCGATTGCAATGTTATCCTGCATCAGGAAATTGTTGGAAAAAATTATCCTACGACGTCTCGACAATTGGGTTGAGGCGAACGGCTTGCTATCAGATACCCAGTTTGGTTTTCGGAGGGGAAAGGGAACGAATGATTGTCTGGCGCTACTTTCGTCAGAAATCCAACTAGCTTATGCAAAAAAAGAACAAATGGCGTCTGTGTTCTTAGACATAAAAGGAGCATTCGACTCTGTTTCCATTGATGTTCTCTCAGAGAAACTACATCAATGTGGTCTTTCACCAATATTAAATAATTATTTATACAACTTATTGTCAGAAAAGCACATGCATTTTTCATATGGCGATTTGGCAACATTCAGAATAAGTTACATGGGCCTCCCACAAGGTTCTTGTTTAAGCCCCCTTCTCTACAATTTTTACGTGAATGATATTGATAATTGTATTGTCAGCCCATGCACTCTAAGACAACTTGCAGATGATGGCGTGGTTTCTGTTACAGGACCAAAAGCCTTAAATTTACAACAACCACTGCAAGATAGTTTGGATAATTTATCAAGTTGGGCTTTGAAGTTAGGCATCGATTTCTCTACGGAGAAAACAGAGTTGGTTGTTTTTTCAAGGAAGCGTGATCCAGCTCAGCTTCAGCTTCAGTTGGTTGGTAGAACGATAGCCCAAGTCCTGACTTTTAAATACCTTGGAATTTGGTTCGATTCTAAAGGCACATGGGGAGGCCACATTAGGTATCTAATAACGAAATGCCAACAAAGGATAAATTTTCTGCGAACAATAACTGGATCATGGTGGGGTTCTCATCCAAGTGACATGATAAGATTGTATCAAACAACAATACTTTCAGTAATGGAATATGGGTGCATCTGTTTCCGTTCAGCTGCGAACACTCACATTATTAAACTGGAACGGATACAGTATCGCTGTTTACGAATTGCCTTAGGTTGCATGCAGTCGACCCATACGATGAGTCTTGAAGTACTAGCGGGAGTTCTTCCTTTAAAAGACCGATTCTGGGATCTTTCTTCTAGTTTACTTATTCGATGTGAGGTTATGAACCCACTGGTAATTGAAAATTTTGAAAGACTTGTCGAGCTTCAACCCCAAACCAGATTCATGACAGTGTATTTCAATCACATGTCACAAGAAATAACGCCTGCTAGGTATGTTCCCACATACGTCAATATACTAGATATTCCTGAATCCACTTTATTCTTCGACACGTCCATGCAAGCAGAGATTCGTGGAATTCCGGATCATCTACGCTCGCGGGAGATCCCTAAAATATTCACAAGTAAATATCAACACATAGACTGCCTTAAAATGTTTTACACTGATGGGTCACGAATCAGTGAGGCCACTGGTTTCGGTATTTTCAACAATAATTTTTCAATTTCTCTCAAACTTGCAGAACCCGCCTCTGTTTATATAGCGGAACTAGCAGCAGTTCACTATAGTTTGCAAATAATTAATACTTTACCCCCGAACCATTACTTTATCCTCACTGATAGTCTCAGCACAATTGCAGCTCTACGCTCAAAGAGGATTGATAATCACGATCCATTCTTTTTGGGGAAGATACGAGAATCTCTGAGTAACCTGACAAGAAAATGTTATAAATTTACCCTAGTGTGGCTCCCCGCCCATTGCTCTATTGCGGGCAATGAGAAAGCTGATAATTTAGCCAAGATTGGTGCACTAGATGGTGAAATATATGAAAGACCCATCGCTTACAATGAATTTTATAGCGCTTCTCGACAGAGGACACTTGCTAGTTGGCAAACATCTTGGGACAATGGAGATATGGGACGATGGCTACACTCAATTACCCCTAAAGTATCAACGAAGGCATGGTTCAAAGGATTGGATGTAAGTCGGGACTTCATCCGTGTGATGTCTAGGCTCATGTCCAATCATTATACTTTAGATGCGCATCTCCGTCGTATTGGGCTCGCTGAGGGTAATCATTGTGCTTGTGGAGAAGGTTACCATGACATTGAGCATGTTGTTTGGTCCTGCACTGAATATCGTGAAGCCAGATCACAATTAGTAGATTCTTTACAAGTCCGAGGAAGACCAATCCATGTTCCTGTTAGAGACATCCTGGCGTATCGCGATCCTCTATACATGGAACTTATCTATCATTTTCTAAAAACAGCGTCTGTCAAAATTTAATTAAATTCATCTCCTCATACTCTCATCCAAGGCTAATCATTCACC
The DNA here is from genome assembly GCF_030247195.1 of Topomyia yanbarensis. Taxonomy (NCBI): domain Eukaryota; kingdom Metazoa; phylum Arthropoda; class Insecta; order Diptera; family Culicidae; genus Topomyia; species Topomyia yanbarensis. The sequence goes on along the minus strand of NC_080670.1, from coordinate 100,344,248 downwards.
AATTAAAGGAACCTAGAATATTTAGTTTTTAAATTTAGACAATAACAGAAAAAAAAGTAAATAAATACACCCGAAAATACTAGATCAGTATGAAATACAACAATGTAAGGAAAAAAGCAAACAATAAAGTGATTTCAGTGTTAGTTTTAGACAAAGTACTAGTATAGTTAAAATTAGTCTTAAGGATTTTTGTAACGTGCTATGTAAAAAAAGAAACTGGCGTAAAAAGCTATTGCAAATGCCGTGTCAAATAAACGTATGAAAAAAAAAAAAATTAAAAATAGAATTTTTATTTTTGATGCTAAATGTATTCAAGGTGCATAAAACGTCGAGATTTGATGCAAACACGAAAAAAATTTGACGAAGATTCACTTTTTTGGATTTTGCACATTTTTGCCTTTCTCATATAGAAAGGTTATGCAATCACTCTGAAAAATGTCAACCTAATCCCGGCCCGGAGGGCCGAGTGTCATATCCCATTCGACTCAGTTCGTCGAGATCGGAAAAAGTCTGTATGTGTGTGTGTATGTGTGTATGTATGTGTGTGTATGTGTGTGTATGTGTGTGTGTATGTATGTGCGTATGGGTCAAATAATGTCACTCATTTTTCTCAGAGATGGCTGGACCGATTTGCCCAAACTTAGTCTCAAATGAAAGGTCCAACCTTCCCATCGGCTGCTATTGAATTTTGGATCGATCGGAATTCTGGTTCCGGAATTACGGGTTTCAGAGTGCGGCCACACAGAAATTTCTCATAAAAACTATAGGAAAAATTAAAAATAGAATTTTTATTTTTGATGCTAAATGTGTTCAAGGTGCATAAAACGTCGAGATTTGATGCAAACACGAAAAAAATTTGACGAAGATTCACTTTTTTGGATTTTGCACATTTTTGCCTTTCTCATATAGAAAGGTTATGCAATCACTCTGAAAAATGTCAACCTAATTTTTTTTTTCGACTCGCATAAGGTTTCTGGATTTTAACAGGGGCGTAGTTGATGGTTTACGGAGAGGGGTTACACCCCCCTCTACTGTTCACTCCCCTCCTTTAAAAATCTCCTTAAATCACCCCTCAGACCACCACCCCATCCAGCCCTCATACCCCTCCCTTTCAACCCCATCATCTTTAAACCACCACTATATCACAAAGCATACCAATTTAAGCTGGGGAGTCGTTCGTTCATGGGACTTTCGCCCTCCTCACATACCCATCCCCGCATGATGAGTTAGCAAGCAGATAACATTGATCTAATGCTGATTAGGCTAATGGAGTATGATATTTTTTTGTTTCAAGTGTTTCACCGTCGACACGTAGCTCATCAAGTTCGTTGCTGGCATGCCATTGTGTATAAGTGCAAAGTGTACTAAGAATGTAATGGACATTTCCACAATTATGTTGAACATAAAAAGCCTCCGTGCCATAGTTTAGAGAAATGAGAAAGGCACAATTGCACCGCTAGGTGGATTAAAACAGGTTTTTTCACTCACTAATCACACCAGAAGTCACGGTGGCAACAGGGACAACGGATTTCCTATCCGGTTCGAAGGACCAATGTTCGGGCCTAGGGGTGGCCCTTGGTGTAGGAAATTTGCAGCTTGCTGTTGGTGGCTGGCTATGTTCACACTTGTCCGCAGACAAATAAAACTCTTGGATGGACCACTCAAAACAAACCGCAAACAACTTATGTGGACTGTATTGTGGAAAACCACTTGCTGCTGGATGTGATGTGATTAGACCAAAAAGCACTGTTTCACACTTTACACTTTATTTGGAATATCTCTTTAATCACACTTAACACATTACTTGTCGAAATAAAACTGATTGCTGCGATGCGCCGAACGTTCGTATTTATATTACACGCCACACGTTCTAGAAACGCGTGGCTCATCCGCGATGCTTGTCGATGCCATGTCACACATCAATTGTTCTTCGTCTCCTTTCCGCATCGGGCGATTGTATATTTGGCTCATTCACGCTTGTTGAGAATGATGCATTGCCGCGCGTATCGCTGCTGCTGCTATTGTTGTTGCTACTGCTGTGTGTGAGATGATCGTGCGCGAAAGGAATATTTGGCGTTCATTCGAGAATGTTCTTGCTAGTTGGAGATGTTGCTCGATAATAATGAAATGGTGTGGACAATTTTATTTGGCAGTGATTAGCGCTGAACAGAGGCGCGAACAATATCTGCCTACCGAACGGTATCACACGATGCATCCTGCGTGATAGCGAGCATGTTTGTAGAGTTTTGTATCGTTTGAGGGTTACAACACGCCGAAACTGGAACGATGTTTTATTTATTCGGTTTGCTTCAATAGAAATGTGTTGAGTTGAGTAAACAACGCTCCCATATTCTTTTTGATTTTTAACGTGTTTCGTGTTTAGTTTACGCTTGTTATTTGTGTTACGATCCCGTGAGGTGACGAAGGTCAATCGAAGATAGTATTATCCGTTAAGAAACAATTTAATTTACCGTGAAAATCAATTTTATTGCTGCCCTATCAACCCGCTCATTTACGAGACAGCAGTAGCTTGTGGAGCGGCATTGTTCGTAGAATCGTGCAATCACAACAGTTCGGCTTTGTGTGGTGTGATTGAATGAAAATGAATACGCTGCTGTGCCACTCGTGTGCAAATGATATTGCGGGAACGCACATCTCCTGTCGTGGATTTTGCAATGCTACTTTTCATCCCAAATGCAGCGGGATTGCCGAAAACTGCTTTGACGATGTTTTAAATAATAAGCAGATATTTTGGCTATGCAAATCCTGCACTAATCTGATGTCCGATAAGCGTCATCGACAAGCTGTAAGAGCTGCCTATGAGGTTGGACAGGAAGAGGTGTTAGGTGCACACAACCAAATTGTCGAACAACTTAAGGGTGAAATACTAACTGAGTTGAAGTTGGAGATTCGTTCGAATTTTACGGCCCTTATAAATTCTAATTCATTGACACCGAAGACTACTCAACGTCCATTTGCCGAAGCCAGTCGTAACAAAGCTCGCCGTCTTTTCCCGAATAAAGATGGGGCTAAATCTAATGTCTCATCTCTATTACGTGGTACTGGTATGCCTGTTTCACCATCTCTTGGCACGATAACAGTAGCTGATCGTACACCGAAGTTTTGGCTTTACCTTTCACGTATTGCACGCGATGTTTCTGTTGACCAAATTTCCATTTTGGCGAAACAGCGTCTTATCACCGATGACGTGGAAGTCGTTAGACTTGTTGCAAAGGATCGTGACGTAAGCACAATGAATTTCATCTCGTTTAAAGTTGGAATCAAACCTGAGCTCAAGGCGCGAGCCCTATCTGCTTCAACATGGCCCGAAGGAATTCTTTTCCGCGAATTCAAGAGCAATCGCACCGTATCAGCTGGAAATTTTTGGAAACCCCTCTATCCGCAGCCAGATCAGTCGCCAGTTCAGGCCGATACTCATCAGCCTGCTTCACCATCATCAGTTCAATCAACTATGACGGAATAATTCAACCACCATCGGGACGCATGTCCGACAATTTGCTGTTGTTTGAACGAAGAATAATTTCGCCGCCATCGCCGAGACTGCACAAACAAATTCAAGTTGCGCTGCCATCACCGGGACGCCTGTTATACCGTACTACGGAAGCCCCCGAGCGCTCCGACGCAGTCGTGCTACCAGCCAGCGACCAGCTCAGTCATCCCGGCCCTGCGTTCGGAGGTCGTGAGGGGGTCTTCCGAACTCCCTTCCCAGGCGAGTATTTTGCTTTAAATGACGATCCGCTTCCTGTAAACCTTCTGGTTTCTAGCATGACATCGGGTACAACTCGTTCCGACGATTTGCTGTTGTTTGGACGAAGAATAATTTCGCCGCCATCGCCGAGACTACACAAACAAATTCAAGTTGCGCTGCCATCACCGGGACGCCTGTTATACCGTACTACGGAAGCCCCCGAGCGCTCCGACGCAGTCGTGCTACCAGCCAGCGACCAGCTCAGTCGTCCCGGCCCTGCGTTCGGAGGTCGTGAGGGGGTCTTCCGAACTCCCTTCCCAGGCGAGTATTTTGCTTTAAATGACGATCCGCTTCCTGAAAACCTTCTGGTTTCTAGCATGCCATCGGGTACAACTCGTTCCGACGATTTGCTGTTGTTTGGCCGAAGAATAATTTCGCCGCCATCGCCGAGACTGCACAAAAAAATTCACGCTGCGCAGCCATCACCGGGACGCCTGTTATACCGTACTACGGAAGCCCCCGAGCGCTCCGACGCAGTCGTGCTACCAGCCAGCGACCAGCTCAGTCGTCCCGGCCCTGCGTTCGGAGGTCGTGAGGGGGTCTTTCGAACTCCCTTCCCAGGCGAGTATTTTGCTTTAAATGACGATCCGCTTCCTGAAAACCTTTTGGTTTCTAGCATGCCATCGGGTACATCACGCCCCTTCAGCATGTCGGCACAATTGCCACGTGGCACTGACGATTTACGGCTATACTACCAAAACGTCAGAGGGCTAAGGACGAAAATCGAGGACTTGTACTTGGCTGCTCTTGACGGCGACTACGATATTTATGTTCTGACGGAAACTTGGCTTGATGATCGTATTACATCGATGCAGCTCTTCGGGGATTCTTATGCGGTTTATCGTGCGGATCGAAGCGCACATAACAGTGTTCATGGTCGCGGCGGGGGAGTTTTGATCGCTGTTTCTTCTGCACTAGCCTCCTGTGAATTTGGTGTAGATAGTTCATCAAGCATTGAAGTTGTTTGGACGAAGATTACTACGCAGACGAAGAGCTATTTTATTGGAGCTGTTTACATTCCTCCAGAAAAGCGACTTGACTGCACTATTACGCAGCTCCACCTCGACTCTATAGAACATGCTTCTTCTCAGGCAGATGCAAACGATGTGATAATAGTTCTTGGCGATTTCAACCAACCAGGACTGATGTGGGTTTCTTCTGGACGTGGATACGCTTACCCTAACCCGTTATCCTCGACAACAAATCCTGCCAGCCGCTTACTTCTGGACGGGATGGCTTTTCACGGACTAAATCAAGTAAGCACGATTTCCAACCATCAATCCCGTTTTCTTGACCTTGTGTTCGTCAATGAGAATGCTTTGCCTGAGTGTTCTGTGAGTGAAGCTTCCAGTGTTATCGTTCCTTTGGATAACTATCATCCCGCATTGGAAATATCCATTTCCATAATTAGTTCACCACAATATGAAGAAGCTTTAGCTGTGAATCGTCGTAATTTTCGCAAAACTGATTTAGCAGCATTACGTCGCACCCTATCGCTGATTGACTGGAGTGTACTACTTGATCAAGTTGATGTAAATGCTGCAGTCGATCTCTATAACCGATTACTCATTGACTGTGTTGAAAAATCCGTGCCAGAATATCAACCTCCCAAGAAGCCTCCATGGTCTAACACCATGCTTCGGAATCTGAAACGCACCCGCGCCAAAGCCCTACGTGCGTACACAAATCGTCAATGCCCTATTCTCAAGCGCTTTTTCGCACTCGCCAGTAATGAGTACCGCTGTTACAATAAATTGCTGTACAAAGGATATGTGAACCGCATCCAACAAAACTTACGAGGAAATCCGAAGGGATTCTGGGCTTTTGTTAAAACGAAGAGAAAGGAAACGGGTCTTCCGTCTAGGATGGTCTACAATGGCGAAGTAGCGACTACAACGGCGGAAAAATGCTCCCTATTTGCCAGCTACTTTTCAAGTGTCTTCACGACTGATGTGCCATCTGCCGTCGAGCTCGAAAACGCGACCCGTGATGTTCCCATTGGGGCAGTGGATATGGATGAATTCACTATTTCAGTACAATCGGTTCTCTCTGCAATACGGAAAACAAAATCGTCTTATGCTCCAGGACAAAGTGCTATGCCGTCTGCTGTTCTGAAAAAATGTTCCGATATCTTAGCGATCCCACTGACGCACCTTTTCAATATGTCGCTTCAGCAGCAAAAATTTCCCGATGATTGGAAGTTTTCAGTTATGTTTCCGGTTCACAAGAAAAATGACAAAAGCAACATCGTGAACTACCGGGGAATCACTTCGCTGAGAGTTGAGTCGAAAATCTTCGAAGCGCTTATCAACGAGGTGCTGTTTTTTGCTAGTAAACATTACATAAGCCCTTGTCAGCACGGATTCTTCCCTGGTCGATCGGTTGAGACGAATTTAGTTAGCTTCACATCGTTTTGCATTGAAAACATATCCAGGAAACTCCAGGTGGACACGGTCTACACAGATCTTAAGGCCGCTTTCGACACAGTCAACCATGAGATACTGCTTGCAAAGCTTGATAAACTAGGATGTACCTCGAGTTTCTGCCACTGGCTTCGATCCTACCTTGTTCACCGCGAGTGCGTCGTGCAAATTGGCGACAACGTGTCTGAATCTTTTTGCAATAATTCCGGAGATCCCCAAGGTAGTACACTAGGTCCATTACTATTTTCATTGTTCGTGAATGATGCGGTCTTTGTTCGAATGCGTGGAGGGAAACTGTTTTTCGCCGATGACTTGAAGATATTTCTTGTGATAAGGAATGAAGCCGATTGCCGTGAGTTACAGTGTCTCATTGATACATTTTACAATTGGTGTCAAAGAAACATGTTGATCCTTTGTGTTACGAAATGTTTTGTCATCAGTTTTCATCGTACAAGAGACATGCTTAATTTTAACTACAACATAGCCGGAACTCAGCTGCAACGCGTTGACCACGTAAAAGATCTAGGTGTTATTCTCGATGAAAGGCTAACTTATACCAATCACCTGTCAGCGACCATCGACAAAGCAAATCGACTTCTAGGTTTTATGTTCAAAATTTCTAGCGAATTCCGGGATCCTCTGTGTTTCAAGGCTTTATATTGCTCACTGGTGCGCTCGCTGTTGGAATTTGCAAACATCGTCTGGTGCCCTTATCATGCAACGTGGAGTGAAAGAATTGAAGCTGTCCAGCGCAAATTTATACGATATGCTTTACGTCAATTGCCTTGGAATGATCCGTTGAACCTGCCACCATATGAGAACCGTTGCAGACTATTAGGACTACATACTTTGCAAGAACGTAGACATACTTCGCAGGCCATTTTCATATCAAAGCTTCTGTTGGCTGAGTATGATGTTCCCGATCTCCTTGGACAAATCAACCTCTACGCCCCAACCCGTGTTCTTCGCCCTCGGACATTACTACACATCGAAATGCGAAACACCAACTACGCTGCTAATAGTCCGATTTTGGCGATGGTTCGTCGCTTCAACGAGCTTGCCGAGCACTTTGACCTCAATTATAATTCATCACAATTTCGTCACCGTTTGCTGTTACATTAGGTTAATTATTTTTAGTTTAGTTCATTAAGACTTAGTGTCAGATGAACACAAATTTTAAATACAAATACAAAATACAAATGATGCCAGCCGGGCTGGTCATCCGGAAAGATGAGGAGTGCTTCGAGCTACGTGGAAATAGAGAATCCCGCGAGCGCACCAGGGTGACCTCGGACGCCAGATGGCAGCGTGAGTGGGATAACTCTTCGTAAGGTAGGTGGACCCACCGGCTGATACCTAGCATATCGAGCTGGGTGGGAAGACCCCATGGGGAAGTTCACTTCCACCTGACACAATTCCTGTCAGGCCATGGCTGTTTCCGTCAGTACCTCCACAGGTTCGGGCACGCGGAGGTCCCAGTCTGCCCGGACTGCCCAGGTGTAGATGAAACTGCCGAACACATACTGTTCGTATGTCCTCGTTTCAACGTCGAAAGAAGAGCAATGCTCGACGTCTGCGGCTGGGACACAACCCCTTATACCCTTATTCAGCGGATGTGTCAATCGGTGGAGAAGCGGAACGCAGTCTCGGCTGCTACCACCCAGATTGCCTGTAGGCTACAGGGAATTTGGCGCACCGAGCAGCAGACGTGTGCACGACTAACTAGTGACTGGTTAGTTGGAGCAAAAAAGGCCAAGCGCAGAAAAGTGAGTGAATGGTCTGTTCATGCTGAGGCAGGTTTGGCGCAGCGACTGGCAACCGCGTAAGGGGTAAACCCAGCCACCCCGAAGCAAGGCAGAAGAGCGAGTGTGTAGACGTATATAATATGTTGGGACTTAGCTATCGAAGCCTCGTAGCGTGGCAGAGGAGCGAAAGGGTGAGCATCCAAGTCAGTCTCACACGGTATGTTAAGGGTGAGCACAAAAGTCAGCCTCACAAGGTATGAAAACGGTAAGCACCCAAGTAAGCCTCACATAGTATGCCAGAAGTGGGGCCTAAGAAAAATGTCCCACATGGTATGCCAGGGGTGTAATAGAGTGGTACGATTGAGAGTGAACCAGGTGATAGGGTGAGCATCCAAGTCAGCCTCACATGGTACGTTAGAGGATAGCACAAAAGTAAGCCTAGCAAGGAATGAAAAAAGTGAGCACACAAGTCAGCCTTGCAAGGAACGAAAAAGGTGAGCACAAAAGTAAGCCTCATGTGGAGTGTTAGAGAGTAAATCAAGGTGTGACAGAGAGAGCACCCAAGTAAGCCTCATACAGGACGTATGAACGCGTGAGCGAGAGTTAGTGAGTACATCAAGTACAGCCATCCCCCTAGAAGTAACACCGAGAGGTAGTCCCTGGGGGGAACAATGGCGGAGCCCAATGGAGTTTAGTCGGTATTAACGGCGGCGTCACCATGAGAGCCCGACACACCCCCAGTACACCCCGTGTGGTAGCTTGGCATCTACTAATAGCACGTGTACTGGGTTAGTACGTAAATGTATTCTCCATTGTATAAAAAAAACACATCAAATCACATTTTTTCGATGAAATAAGACTGATAGAAGAGGAAAGATGCAACTTTGGATACATATGATAATTTAAACATCGGTCCCGCAGCTCCGGTGTCCGGTTACGGTGGAACAATTCCGATTTGTAGATCATTTCATTAGATCATTCCATCATGCGACATATCAAATCACATTTTCCCGACGAAATAAGTGACGGAGAAGAAAAGAGCCATTTTGGATACACATGGCCATTCCAACACCAGCTCCGGAGCTCCGGTGTCCGGTTCCAGAGGATCTGTTCAGATTTTCATCATGTGACACGTCAAATCATATTCGATGAAATAAGACTGACGGAAGAGCAAAGATGAAATTTTGGGCACTTATGGCTATTTCAGCATCAGTTCCGCAACTCTAGTGTCCGATTCCGGAGGACCAATTCATCCATCATGCGACACATTAAATCATAATTTTTCAAATCGCGATATGACCAATGGAAGAACAAAATGAAAATTTTTGGACGCGCCTGACCATTTTAGCATCAAGAATTATCAACTCGGTCATGGTGATGATCGATTTTAGTAGTATCTCTATTCGGAAAGTGGAACGAAAGCAAAATACGCTGTGTTACATAGCGGTGCTTCCGAGCCTCTGCTCGAACCGAGTGACATTTGCTGCGTTCTTTGTTTGCAGTTGCTGATCAGTTTTCTAAAGAACAGCTGATCAGCCAAGTAAACAGAGAGCGCGGTTGATGTCATTGCGGTCGAGCTGGGGCTCGGAAAGCACCGCTGTGTAGCAGCGTATTTTACTTCATGTTTACAGCTTTCAATGAATGGAGGTCGGTTCGTCGCGTGTGAAGTTAATAACTCTTTCGTAAATTGCTGTTATTTCAGGACATTTTTTACGCGTTTATTCGTTGGAAAACGGTACCAAAGGATCGTCGGACATTATGGAGTACATCGAAGGAAATAGATTCATGAAGTGGGATGACTCGAAAAAGCGTTTCTCGAAGGTTTTCTTCCCCGCAGAAGCATCGTCAGGAGAGAAGATAAGCGGGGCGAACGAATACACCTCCACGCCTGCCGCTCAGCGCTTCTACACGAACGCTGTTGCTGCGAACGAAAGTGTGAGAGGAGCCAAGCTATTGCCAAAGTGAGAATCGAACCAAATTCCGAGGAATTTGAAAGTCAGGCTATCATTCTACCAACCAACTGAAGCTGAAGATGAGCTGGATAACGCTTTCTTGAGAAAACGACCAACTCTGTTTTCTCCGTTGTGAAATCGATGCCAAGCTTTAAAGCCCAAATTGATAAATTATCCAAGCTATCTTGCAATGGTTGTTATAAATTTATAGCTTATAGTCCCGTGGCAGAAACCACACCATCATCTGCAAGTTGTCTTAGAGTGCATATGCTGACAATATAATTATCGATGACATTCACGTAAAAATTATAGAGAAGGGGGCTTATACTACGTTCACACTACAGAGTTAAAACATGTTATAATAATTAGCAACAAGAAATATGTCATCAAGATAGCGTTAAAACATGTTTTAACTCCTAGTGTGAACGTAGTATTAGACAAGAGCCATGTGGGAGGCCCATGTAACTTATTCTGAATGTCGCCAAATTTCCATATGAAAAATGCATGTGCTTTTCTGACAATAAATTGTATAAATAATTTTTTAACATCGGTGAAAGACCACATTGATGCAGTTTCTCCGAGAGAACATCAATGGAGACTGAGTCGAATGCTCCTTTTATGTCTAAGGACACAGACGCCACTGGTTCTTTTTTGCGTAAGCAAGTTAGATTTCTGACGAAAGTAGCGCCAGGCAATCATTCGTTCCCTTTCCTCTCCGAAAACTAAATTGAGCATCTGTGAGCCAGCCGTTCGCCTCAACCCAATTGTTGAGACGTCGAAGGATAATTTATTCCAACAATCTCCTGATGCAGGATAGCATTGCAATCGGTCGATACGAGTTATGATCGGAGGCTGGTTTTCCCGGTTTTGGAATGGCGATAACTCTCACTTGTCTCTAGTCACGCGGGACAATGTTCTGCTCAAGAAACTTGATGAATAAATTCAACAAGCGTCTTTTTGCTAGGTCAGGCAGATTCTTCACCAAGTTGAATTTAATTCCGTCTGATTCCGGAGTATTATTGTTGAATGAAAGGAGTGCAATTGAAAATTCCATCATTGTCATGGGCGAGTCAATGGAATCGTTACTTGTGCATGGCGGATGATTTTCTGCGCAGGAGCAGAAGCTGGATAAACCTTCTTGGCAAAACTAAATATCCAACGATTCGAAAAATCTTCGCTTAGTCACGTTTCAATTCCTCATTCTTCTGGCTGTATTCCACAGAGTACTCAATGATGTTTCTCTTGACAAGCCATCAACGAAGCGTCTCCAATAACTAGACTTTTTGGCACGACGTAGACTGTCAAATTTGTTTTGCAAAATCAAATTATTTTCAAAGTTCTTACTTATACCCCCTTTCCGTTCCATAATTTCTTTGTAGGCAACTTGTTGAGCTTCATATGCATAAGAGCACTCTTTGTCCCACCAAGGCCGTCTATTTATTGTCATGCCATGATTGCATTTCGTTTGGGCTTGTTCTGCTGCTTCAATAATCAAACCCGCTAGGAATTCATATTCTTCGCTTGGGGGTAGCTCTTCCGTCGAAGCAAGAGAAGTGGAAATTAATGTTTCTTATATTTTCCAATCAGTATTTCATGTCAAGTCATAAGGAACATTGATTGAATTCGTGAGGCCTAATTCACTGTTAATTGAAACAACGACTGGCAAATGATCGCTACCGTGAGGACCAGGTGCAACCTTCTACGTGCAATCTAACCGAAGTGATGTCGAGCACAGAGATAGATCTAATGCACTTGGACGTGCAGGAGGTCTGGGGACCCCAATGGGGATGCGTGTTGCTTCGCCAGTATTTAAAACTGTCATATTAAATTCGTCACAAACATTGTATATGAAAGAGGATCGATTATCATTGTAGAGGGAACCCCACAATACTCCGTGCGAGTTGAAATCTCCCAGTATCAGTCGCGGAGCAGCCATGGGTTCCACTACCTCAAAAATCTGACGTTGTCCAATTTGAGCTCTGGGAGGTGTATATATATATATATATATATATATATATATATATATATATATATATATATATATATATATATATATATATATATATATATATATATATATATATATATATATATATATATATATATATATATATATATATATATATATATATATATATATATATATATATTATAAAGACAATAAAACAACCATTTTTGAAATCACTAATCACCCCTTGCGTCATTTCTAATCATGAAAAAATGACACTGGCCAAATTTGAGCGAAATCGGTTAACCCTAACTCCTCCCCCAAAGAGCTTAAAGCTTGTAAGGGATTTTTGGCCAAAATGTATGGGGAAACACTCGCAGTTCACAAAATCGTCGCTTGATGTCGCTGTAAACTTCCGAACATGGACCTAGGAAGGAGTTAAGCTTTTGAAGATATGCCGAACAAGTTTGTCGAAGACTGCAAGGCAATCCAACCAACCGTTAAAGAGTTATTAATGTTTAAAATAGGATACTGCTGCTTAACATTCGCAAAGGGCGTACTCCGCTTATCTCATGTATGTGAACCATATGTAAAAGTGGGGTAAGGTTAAGAAAAACTCATATATCTCTGAAACGAAGGGAGATAGAAAATTATGATGTACCACAAAAATGTAGAGGAATAAAAGGACTTTTTGGTTTCACTGGAAAGTTTTAGGATTTCTCCGCATGGTGGCGGTAGTGAGCCAAGCAATTCAATGGGAGTGCTCCTATCAGTACAACGGTAAGAGATGGCGTATTTAGATGTTCTACAAAGTTATAGAGTAGCAAAAAATACTTTACTTTCTCATTTAAAAAATGCAAACTTCTACCACCTGGTGGCGCCAGTGAGCAAAATTAATTGGAGGTAATACGCCTATCTATGCAATGGTAAGAGATAGTGCAATCTGATGTTCTGCGAAGTTATACAGTATTTCAAAGGCTTTCGTGTCTCGTTGCAAAAATAGAATTTAGATTGCATAGTGGTGCTAACAGCATAACATTCATATATTTTTGAGAAAGAATCTATTTTGATAGATCTTTTGAATGTTTTCTTATTTTTCCGCACAATGTACAGTAGTCCAGAATGCAAATTAAGCAGCAATTTTGAGATTTTACTAAATCTAACCAACTTAGCCTTATTAGGTCTTCGGAGAAGTTTTCGAAGTTTGTGAGCCCTTTCTTTTTGTTAAAACAACAGTTAGGGTGGTCCAATTTTACCAAGATAAAAACAATAACTGTTTAATCATTCTAGCTAGAGCCAAACGACCATCAACGAAGTTGTAGCACGACAAATTTTGGAAAAGTTTGGTAAAGACATTTAAGCTCTGACATACTTTTTATTTTACAGCAAATTTAAAATCGAAGGTTAGGGTGTTTTTTGGTGTTTCTTAGAAAAACTGTTTTATTTAAATAACCTTTGAATTTATTGATTAAAAACCGAAGTAGTATGCGGACAACTTTAAGATTGTTTTAAGGTGAATAATTTGTTTCATGGCACCACATGTCTAACTATTTTCGTTGAAAAGTCATGAGCACTTGTTCGCCAAAAATGGTGTTTTTTGTTATAACAATATCACTCGTTGGGGCAAACAAAAGATAATTCATTTTCGACCATAAAAAAGTCATGATTAGATTCATAATTGAGCAAAAAAATTATATATAAAAATATTAAATATATTAAATTGATTTTAAAAAAAATTGTTTTTGATATGTTAAGTGCTCATATCTTCAAAATAATAGAAGCTAGAGTTTTGGTGTGTTAGAAGAAAATGTTCATCTTCAAAACTCCGAAAAACATCTGAAGGAAAAGGTTGGAAAAAAATAAAAACTGAAAAAGTTATATTAAAAATTTCGTTTTTCATGCATTGACCCTTTGTAATATGTTTAAATTACGTTCACGGTGGACAATATAAAAAATATATTTACGTTTTGCCTTTCTCATGTAGAACGGTTATGCAATCACTCTAAAAATCGCCAACCCAATCCCGGCCGGAGGGCCGAATGTCATATGCAATTCGACTCAGTTCTTCGAGATCGGAAAATGTCTCTGTGTATGTATGTGTGTATGTGGAAAAAATGTCACCTCTGTTTCTCAGAGATGGCTGGACCGATTCGCACAAACTTAGTCTCAAATGAAAGGTACAACCTTCCTATCGGGTGCTATTGAATTTTTTATTGATTGGACTTCCGGTTCCAGAGTTACGGGTTGAAGAGTGCGTCCACGCAGCAAATTCCCATATAAACTAAAATGAAAAATTCTCAGAGGGTGAGGAATAATTTCAAAATCGAATTTGCATTTTTGATGCGAAATGACTTTAAAATGCATGAAACGTTGAGATTTGATGAAATCTCGAAAAAAAAAAATTTGAATAAAATTGTTGTGGACTTTGGCACCTTTTTACCTTTCTCATATAGAAAGGTTATGCAATCACTCTAAAAATCGGCAACCTAATCCCGGCCCGGAGGGCCGAATGTCATATGCTATTCGACTCAGTTCGTCGCGATCGGAAAATGTTTGTGTGTGTGTGTGTGTGTGTGTGCGTATGTGTGTATGTGGAAAAAAATGCCACCTCTGTTTCTGAGAGATGGCTGGACCGATTTGCACAAACTTAGTCTCAAATGAAAGGTACAACCTTCCTATCGGGTGCTATTGAATTTTTTATTGATTGGACTTCCGGTTCCAGAGTTACGGGTTGAAGAGTGCGTCCACGCAGCGAATTCCCATATACACTAAATGAAAAATTCTCAAAAGGGGGAGTAAGGGAAAATTTCAAAATCGAATTTGCATTTTTGATGCCAAATGACTTTAAAATGCATGAAACGTTGAGATTTGATGAAATATCGAAAAAAAATTTTGACTAAAATTGACTTTTTTTGACTTTGGCACCTTTTTGTCTTTCTCATATAGAAAGGTTATGCAATCACTCTAAAAATCGTCAACCTAATCCCGGAGGGCCGCGATTTTTTTTTGACTTATTTATGCGTAGGTAGGAGTTTGCAATGAGGGGTTGCTACTTTAAAATTGAAACTAGTTTAAAATTTCTTAACAAGTTGAAAATTCAGCAGGGTCAAGCGGTTTCAAGCGATGTTTCAGTGTCGACAAATGAGAAAGGCACAATTGCACCACTAGGTGGATTAAAACAGGTTTTTATTATAAAATATTGCACTTTACAATAATTATTATTTTAAATAGTCGGTAGGGTGGGTCTAATTTTTTTGAAATCAGGAAATTAACATTTTAATGGTTTGAGATAGAGTTGCGCTCTCTTCCAGAAAATTGAAGAAAATAAAATTTTAAAAAACTTTGTCGAAGACACTAAAACTGTATGTCGTGTAATTTTCATTTTACAAGAAATTTACCAAAAAGCATGTTTCTTAAAAAATGGTTTATCTTTGTATAACTTTTGCAGTTTTAATTTTTCATTAAGATCACTTTACAAAAAACTTTCAGATATTTTGAAGGAGAACAATTTGTCTTAACATCCCGAACCTCTAGCTTATCTAGTTAAAAAGCATAAGTACTTTTTACTAAAAATAAATCATTTTTTGAGTAAATACTGCAAGTTATAAAAAATATCGTATTCGCCAGTTTTTGGTTATCCATACTACAAAGCATGCTTCTCCCCTATTAAAGTGCAGAATATGAGCGACCGAAGGTAAAGGTCATTGGACCAGCTTTTATTAAATTGCAGTGTGGAAGTCAGATGTGTATTTCAGGCGTTTAGGTCGGACTGGAGTTCCATCCGGATTTTATTCAACATATTTGCAATATACATAATTTTTATTGTATTCAAAATTACATTTTATTTCTTCTATGTATTTCATTACCTTTTATTATCGCTATTTGAAAAACGTTTATTACATTTGTTATATACATATTTTCATGATATTTATTAATTTGATCTTTTGGGCAGTGAGGGTGCATCAGGGCATCATACAAACTGTGTCGTGGATTAAAGTTTCTGAATTTTACCGGTAACGAATCTATTTTTATTTTGTTCCTAACAATTTTCCACGTTCAACAAGTTACATTTTATGAAAATTGATTGAAGAATAATAGAGATATATGCACGGGAAAATGATAAAAATTTAATAAGAATGACAAAAGGCTCTATAACCCCAACTTCTTGTATTCGGACAAAGTGATAAAAGATTCCGTTCGATTTCTGAGATTTCTTCACATTGGAAAAACTGCAAAATATGAATTGCATCACGGAGCAGAAAAATTATAAAAAATAAGGGTACCCTACTTTCCCGTATTTTTCTAGAGATAGAAATATCTCCATTCAAATCTAAGGTTATTTTCTAATTTTCTGATTGCTACTTCAAAAGTTATTGCATCTACTCTATTTTTTCCATATGGTATCAATTTCAAAAATTTCAAGCGAAGTGCGGGAGTCTAGAAATGTCCAAATGATGTGAAATTTGGCATCTGAGCTTACTTTGACATTTGTCACAATATGATAGGGGGGGCTTTGAGAATTAAAAAATTGCAATGCCCTAGTGTGAAAAGTGCTTTTTAACAGTTTTTTTTTAATTAGCTACCGAAATTAATTATCCCGATAAACTCTTTATATAGCTTTATGACATATTCTTTCGTGACGTTACAACGATTTGACGATTCTTCATTCCATAATATATGTTATAACTTTATCAAATGAACGCCTACATCACAGATTCGGAAGCCGGCAAAATTTCACTAAAGATTTAAGGCTCAAGTTACCTCAAGGCTTGGTAGTATGCGTAAGAAAAATTGTGTTCAGCTTTGGCACCAGATTATCCATTTAAACCTTTTCAAAACTCTAAAAGAAGAATATCAGTCGATTTATTAGATCATCACGATTCAATTCATGCAAAATACCTGCTGGAAAAACCATCGGCTTAGCTAAATGGTGCTTTTGAAAAAGTGGCTGTGATTTTTTATCACACTACCACACCGAGCTGGGGTACGCAACACAACTGCGCTATGAAAAAACCACAGCCACTTTTTCAAAAGCACCATTTAGCTAAGCCGATGGTTTTTCCAGCAGGTATTATGCATGAATTGAATCGTGATGATCTAATAAATCGACTGATATTCTTCTTTTAGAGTTTTAAAAAGGTTTAAATGGATAATCCGGTGGCAAAGCTGAACACAAATTTTCCTACGCACACTTCCAAGCGTTCAATTCTAACACATGCTTAAAAAAGGTAACTTGAACCTTAAAAAACATAAATTGAATATACTGGAAGAGGATTGTTTTATGATCGATAATGTAACGTGACGTTACAACGCATCACAAATTAGAACTTTCAACGTATTTACAAAAAATGTCAAAATATCTGCTCTATAAGATTTTTATTAAGAACAAATCTTCTATGATGTATTTCTAAATAGCATACGAATAACTAGGTGTCATTAAATATATTTTTTATTGTTTTGTTTCTTATAAAGCATCTTTTAACTTTCGTGACGTTACAACGCTCTTTTCTCAGAAAAGCGATATCTCATTGCGTTGTAACTTCACGAAAATCTTCAACTTTTCTAAAACTCTATAAGTTACGCTGGTGCTATTGTTTTGAGTAAAATTTTAAATATTTATCACATTTAGCCATGATTTAATGATAATTAACTAGAATAACAATATGGGGTTGTTGTAAAATCACGATACAGTTTATTTTTTGATTGTAGCAGAAATAATTGATCAAACTAAGAAAATTTTTATTTCATATCTTGTTGTGGATAGATTTGAGCTATTAGACACATTTATTTATTTGACACGACTCAATATGGTAGTTTAACGGAGCCAAAATGGCAGCTTTTATCACATATTTCGCAAACAAAAATAAATTGGCAGTACTGCTTTCTTTTATTTGGTAAAGAGTCAGGTTCCCGATCAGAGTTTATAGCATGATATTTGTATTGTTGTGCTTAAGCAAGTGGATTTAAATGACAAAGCGAGCACAATATAAGCGTCAGACAATCGACAATGCTAAGTACTCTGAAATATTGTATATATTATTGTTACAAAGATTCAGAGAAAAAAAAACACGTCACATCGCCGTCATGTTACTAAAGAATGTGTTACATCCAATCGTCAATTCGACGGAATTTTAAATGTCTGCAAACACCCCAATAAACACTCCCTCATCTATCTTTTTTGAGATCATTTGAGATGAGCCAAAGCGATTTAGTGCGGTCACCCAGATAATTATGTTTTTGCAACCTCCCGTAAATTCGGATAGATACCCGTCTATATTGGATTTAATACGTCAGGCATTTCGATTATGTTGCTTCGACGATGTATTCCGGCTTGTAACGGAAGAATTGGTTAGTTACTAACTGACGGCACGTGCGGCTATAACAGAGGTTGCAGACAACCTTATAACGGGTGTCTCGTCGATGATGGCGAAGTGTGGAATGGTTGATTACTGTGAGGAAAGATATATTCAGGGAACGTATTATTATTCATGGCTAAATACTAACTCGAGAACAAAGTTCAAAAATTCCATCGTATGTCCTGGACTACGTTACTGTTAGCGTAATTGCATCGGAACGTGCCATTTGACGGGTGCCGAGGAGAGTACAGCGCAGGTGGACTTTTAAATGAAATATAATGTGACGTTGCTCAATCGTTGATTAAAATACCTTCTCTAGTGCATTCAAGTGTTGTAGATCAAATCTTACATAAAATTTCGTTTATTTTCTGAATCTATAATTAGGTTTGATGAAGGAGTTCATTTGAAAAAGTTATAAAAGATTTATAGAATGAAGGTTGGTCAAATCGTTGTAACGTCAAGAAAGAATGTGTCGATGGTATATAACCCCTTAAGCACTTAAGGATATACATTTTGAATTTATGCTAGTATAATTTCCTGTTTACGAAACAACTTGAAAGCGTTTAAATAAACCATACGTAGGAAAATTTGACATTATATCTGATAAATCATTCAAGCGTCCGATAAAAGTTGAATTGCGTGACATTACAACGCAAAGTGTACCCTGTTCTAACTTTAATTCCGCATATCCAATAAAAGAAATTGTAGGCTTTTTAGAAAAGTATTTTTTAATACAAAGAGAATCCGGAATATAAATTTGAACAAAATTTTAGTTTTTTAATAAAATTAAAAAATGGGCATTTTTCGTGACGTTACAACGCAGAAACAATCAAAACTTCTATTAGTTCAAAAAGTATTAGTGGTTAAATCAAGAAAAAAATCTTTCTAGTTTTTACTGTTCTACACTCAATAACGAACAAATTCCTTTAAACAGATAAAAATTTCAATAATAGTTTCATGAAATAGAACTTTTCTTAAAAGTCAATAATTCAGAAGCCATTTTCCGTGAAATTCAACTTACTTTTCTATATATTTTTCAACTATTTGTCGAAATGCTAATAGTTGGATTACATAACTTTTTAATGGTTTAAACACTACCGAATCGAGGAAAAAATATTGTGATACTAAAATAAGACAAAACAAAAACGTCCTTCTGGTGTACAAGCCAGCCGGAATGTGTCTTATACAGTTTATAGGAAAACCTTTCAAACGAGCTATATATTGTTTAAATTGGACTATTATCAAAAGAGATATTCAACATTAAATACGGACGAAAGATTTTTAGCCTTTCCCATAGCCATATATGAGACCAAAAACATGCAATCTATTACTAACGCCAAAACGGTTAGTTTTAGGTCAATAGAATCTTCGAAGAGTTAATGGATGAAATAATCCCTTGCTTGTGGTATTCTGCTTTTGCTGATTAATCCCCCCATGAGTGAGATATTTTCATGAATTATCTTGGAAGATATTTTATTGAAATGATGCCTTCAGCAAATTTGTAGCTCTTTTTTGCGAATATCTTTACTGAAGACATCAAATATCTATTTTGAATACATTAAAAGTTATGGCTTGTTGTTTGTGGATTACCCTTTAACGCCTATTTATTGTTCATTATAGCAATAATACATTTAAATAAGCCAAATCAAGGAGTTTTTATTCTCAGGTGATGCGATCCTCAAAAACGCCGATCAGCCATGTTGGTTTTAGAAACGACAGCCAACAACATTGTTTACTATTTCTCTTCATATGTTTGCTTAGGTTTCAGGCGGTAAACAAAGTTGTTCGCTGTCATTTTTCTTCCCCGCAGTATGCTGCACGCTTACCTCACTCCTCACCTAGTTACCGCCAAAGACGAATCATCATATAACTCTAAGCACCTTGAGCCAAATATTATTTCGATAAAACGAATTTCGTATTTCATTTTTCAAGCTAAAGGGCGAACACGAAATTATTGCGACACATTCAACAGGGCATAACTTATTTATCATTGGGTAAAAGTCAACCAAATTTTGCACACTTTCTCATTGATGTGTATTGTTTACATGCTGTCAAACTCGAAGTCGTGTTTTTTTTCAGTCTCTACGCATCGCTCGACCGAGATAGAAGTGTTTTGTTTTCGGTCCGTTGGAAAAAGAACAGTACAGTAATCCGCGTTCAAGGTTATCTTTCCATTCTCGGCCTCTTCGAGGTTTGGACTTTTATTTTCTTTTGTGCTTGTGTTAACCGTTAGGCCACATTCCTCAACCTTTTGTTCGTAAAGTGAGGATTGAACAATAACCAGCTATATAAGCTGGACTGGTGCGTCGTGGGAAACGAGTATACAGATAAGTGAAATCTACCTTTTTGATACATTTACGGCTTTTTCCCGTCTGCGCGGGTGCTAACCCTGTGCGTTGGCGGTGTCGATGGCTCCCTCCCCGGATGGCCAAATGGAGATCGAGTCGACTCCTAAGGCTCTCCCCCGACCCAAACAATATCCAGAGCTCTCGACCGGTCCCTTTGTGGTCTTCTTTCGGTCCAAAACAAAATCGCTGAATTTATTACAGATTTCAAAAGACCTGACGGAACGGTTCTCGGCTGTAACCGAAATAAAAAAGGTCCGCTCAGACAGGCTGAGGGTCGTGCTGACTAACTCAAAGCAGGCAAACGATATTGCTTGCTGCGAGCACTTTACGAAGGACTATCACGTGTATATTCCAGCTGTAAAAGTACAATCTGAGAAGTGTCCTTACTGCGCAGAGAATCTGCATGATATCTCGGCAGGTCCCGCGTACAAACTACGCGGGGATAAACTAAAACGTTCCCTCGCAGAAATGCTAAAGACTTTAAAATTGAAACTAGTTTAAAATTTCTTAACAAGTTGAAAATTCAGCAGGGTCAAGCGGTTTCAAGCGATGTTTCAGTGTCGACAAATGAGAAAGGCACAATTGCACCACTAGGTGGATTAAAACAGGTTTTTATTATAAAATATTGCACTTTACAATAATTATTATTTTAAATAGTCGGTAGGGTGGGTCTAATTTTTTTGAAATCAGGAAATTAACATTTTAATGGTTTGAGATAGAGTTGCGCTCTCTTCCAGAAAATTGAAGAAAATAAAATTTTAAAAAACTTTGTCGAAGACACTAAAACTGTATGTCGTGTAATTTTCATTTTACAAGAAATTTACCAAAAAGCATGTTTCTTAAAAAATGGTTTATCTTTGTATAACTTTTGCAGTTTTAATTTTTCATTAAGATCACTTTACAAAAAACTTTCAGATATTTTCAAGGAGAACAATTTGTCTTAACATCCCGAACCTCTAGCTTATCTAGTTAAAAAGCATAAGTACTTTTTACTAAAAATAAATCATTTTTTGAGTAAATACTGCAAGTTATAAAAAATATCGTATTCGCCAGTTTTTGGTTATCCATACTACAAA
Organism: Topomyia yanbarensis; assembly: GCF_030247195.1. Classification (NCBI taxonomy): domain Eukaryota; kingdom Metazoa; phylum Arthropoda; class Insecta; order Diptera; family Culicidae; genus Topomyia; species Topomyia yanbarensis. The sequence goes on along the minus strand of NC_080670.1, from coordinate 100,322,631 downwards.
GCATGCTTCTCCCCTATTAAAGTGCAGAATATGAGCGACCGAAGGTAAAGGTCATTGGACCAGCTTTTATTAAATTGCAGTGTGGAAGTCAGATGTGTATTTCAGGCGTTTAGGTCGGACTGGAGTTCCATCCGGATTTTATTCAACATATTTGCAATATACATAATTTTTATTGTATTCAAAATTACATTTTATTTCTTCTATGTATTTCATTACCTTTTATTATCGCTATTTGAAAAACGTTTATTACATTTGTTATATACATATTTTCATGATATTTATTAATTTGATCTTTTGGGCAGTGAGGGTGCATCAGGGCATCATACAAACTGTGTCGTGGATTAAAGTTTCTGAATTTTACCGGTAACGAATCTATTTTTATTTTGTTCCTAACAATTTTCCACGTTCAACAAGTTACATTTTATGAAAATTGATTGAAGAATAATAGAGATATATGCACGGGAAAATGATAAAAATTTAATAAGAATGACAAAAGGCTCTATAACCCCAACTTCTTGTATTCGGACAAAGTGATAAAAGATTCCGTTCGATTTCTGAGATTTCTTCACATTGGAAAAACTGCAAAATATGCATGAATTGCATCACGGAGCAGAAAAATTATAAAAAATAAGGGTACCCTACTTTCCCGTATTTTTCTAGAGATAGAAATATCTCCATTCAAATCTAAGGTTATTTTCTAATTTTCTGATTGCTACTTCAAAAGTTATTGCATCTACTCTATTTTTTCCATATGGTATCAATTTCAAAAATTTCAAGCGAAGTGCGGGAGTCTAGAAATGTCCAAATGATGTGAAATTTGGCATCTGAGCTTACTTTGACATTTGTCACAATATGATAGGGGGGGCTTTGAGAATTAAAAAATTGCAATGCCCTAGTGTGAAAAGTGCTTTTTAACAGTTTTTTTTTAATTAGCTACCGAAATTAATTATCCCGATAAACTCTTTATATAGCTTTATGACATATTCTTTCGTGACGTTACAACGATTTGACGATTCTTCATTCCATAATATATGTTATAACTTTATCAAATGAACGCCTACATCACAGATTCGGAAGCCGGCAAAATTTCACTAAAGATTTAAAAAACATAAATTGAATATACTGGAAGAGGATTGTTTTATGATCGATAATGTAACGTGACGTTACAACGCATCACAAATTAGAACTTTCAACGTATTTACAAAAAATGTCAAAATATCTGCTCTATAAGATTTTTATTAAGAACAAATCTTCTATGATGTATTTCTAAATAGCATACGAATAACTAGGTGTCATTAAATATATTTTTTATTGTTTTGTTTCTTATAAAGCATCTTTTAACTTTCGTGACGTTACAACGCTCTTTTCTCAGAAAAGCGATATCTCATTGCGTTGTAACTTCACGAAAATCTTCAACTTTTCTAAAACTCTATAAGTTACGCTGGTGCTATTGTTTTGAGTAAAATTTTAAATATTTATCACATTTAGCCATGATTTAATGATAATTAACTAGAATAACAATATGGGGTTGTTGTAAAATCACGATACAGTTTATTTTTTGATTGTAGCAGAAATAATTGATCAAACTAAGAAAATTTTTATTTCATATCTTGTTGTGGATAGATTTGAGCTATTAGACACATTTATTTATTTGACACGACTCAATATGGTAGTTTAACGGAGCCAAAATGGCAGCTTTTATCACATATTTCGCAAACAAAAATAAATTGGCAGTACTGCTTTCTTTTATTTGGTAAAGAGTCAGGTTCCCGATCAGAGTTTATAGCATGATATTTGTATTGTTGTGCTTAAGCAAGTGGATTTAAATGACAAAGCGAGCACAATATAAGCGTCAGACAATCGACAATGCTAAGTACTCTGAAATATTGTATATATTATTGTTACAAAGATTCAGAGAAAAAAAACACGTCACATCGCCGTCATGTTACTAAAGAATGTGTTACATCCAATCGTCAATTCGACGGAATTTTAAATGTCTGCAAACACCCCAATAAACACTCCCTCATCTATCTTTTTTGAGATCATTTGAGATGAGCCAAAGCGATTTAGTGCGGTCACCCAGATAATTATGTTTTTGCAACCTCCCGTAAATTCGGATAGATACCCGTCTATATTGGATTTAATACGTCAGGCATTTCGATTATGTTGCTTCGACGATGTATTCCGGCTTGTAACGGAAGAATTGGTTAGTTACTAACTGACGGCACGTGCGGCTATAACAGAGGTTGCAGACAACCTTATAACGGGTGTCTCGTCGATGATGGCGAAGTGTGGAATGGTTGATTACTGTGAGGAAAGATATATTCAGGGAACGTATTATTATTCATGGCTAAATACTAACTCGAGAACAAAGTTCAAAAATTCCATCGTATGTCCTGGACTACGTTACTGTTAGCGTAATTGCATCGGAACGTGTCATTTGACGGGTGCCGAGGAGAGTACAGCGCAGGTGGACTTTTAAATGAAATATAATGTGACGTTGCTCAATCGTTGATTAAAATACCTTCTCTAGTGCATTCAAGTGTTGTAGATCAAATCTTACATAAAATTTCGTTTATTTTCTGAATCTATAATTAGGTTTGATGAAGGAGTTCATTTGAAAAAGTTATAAAAGATTTATAGAATGAAGGTTGGTCAAATCGTTGTAACGTCAAGAAAGAATGTGTCGATGGTATATAACCCCTTAAGCACTTAAGGATATACATTTTGAATTTATGCTAGTATAATTTCCTGTTTACGAAACAACTTGAAAGCGTTTAAATAAACCATACGTAGGAAAATTTGACATTATATCTGATAAATCATTCAAGCGTCCGATAAAAGTTGAATTGCGTGACATTACAACGCAAAGTGTACCCTGTTCTAACTTTAATTCCGCATATCCAATAAAAGAAATTGTAGGCTTTTTAGAAAAGTATTTTTTAATACAAAGAGAATCCGGAATATAAATTTGAACAAAATTTTAGTTTTTTAATAAAATTAAAAAATGGGCATTTTTCGTGACGTTACAACGCAGAAACAATCAAAACTTCTATTAGTTCAAAAAGTATTAGTGGTTAAATCAAGAAAAAAATCTTTCTAGTTTTTACTGTTCTACACTCAATAACGAACAAATTCCTTTAAACAGATAAAAATTTCAATAATAGTTTCATGAAATAGAACTTTTCTTAAAAGTCAATAATTCAGAAGCCATTTTCCGTGAAATTCAACTTACTTTTCTATATATTTTTCAACTATTTGTCGAAATGCTAATAGTTGGATTACATAACTTTTTAATGGTTTAAACACTACCGAATCGAGGAAAAAATATTGTGATACTAAAATAAGACAAAACAAAAACGTCCTTCTGGTGTACAAGCCAGCCGGAATGTGTCTTATACAGTTTATAGGAAAACCTTTCAAACGAGCTATATATTGTTTAAATTGGACTATTATCAAAAGAGATATTCAACATTAAATACGGACGAAAGATTTTTAGCCTTTCCCATAGCCATATATGAGACCAAAAACATGCAATCTATTACTAACGCCAAAACGGTTAGTTTTAGGTCAATAGAATCTTCGAAGAGTTAATGGATGAAATAATCCCTTGCTTGTGGTATTCTGCTTTTGCTGATTAATTGTAATATTAAAGTTGACTTTACCCAAATCGTTTCCCAAAATTGCCCCAAAACACATATGGTTCTTAGAAGGAGGTAAAAAGAGGTGCACTCACCTTAATGATGTTGGCCGTCGTCATCATGTGACCCCGGGAATTGCTTGAGAGCTGCCTATTCCAGAACACCGTCACTGGTTTATTTATTCTAAGCGAATTAGTCATTCCTCACAAATGCACAGCGCTCTTCCGCGACTAGATGGTTCGCCGACACAACATATTCGATCCGAGAAATTTCACAATAACCGCTCTGTTGCCGCAAATGAATCTGCTGCTTTGCCGTTGCATTGGTAGTGGCGGTTGTTTTCCCACCGTTTTCCACCCGCGCTGTGGTTGCTTTCCCGGGCAGTCTGAACAATTGAGGTCTGTAATATTGTCTTCTTTGCAGATCCGGATCCGCTGTGCAGGTTTCGATCGCCTTGTTCGGAAACTTGATCACGTACTCGGTGGACCAAACCGGTTCTCCTCAGGATTTGACCAGCCGCACCGGACTCTGGCTGTTGCGATCGAACCGAAATGTCGTGGTGATTGTTGCCACTACGAGTATTGCCGACCTGGGAAGAGCCGGACTGCACGGACTTTCCTCTCGGGACCGGGCCGATGTCGCCGAGGGATGATTATTGGATGCTCCCGAATAGTTGTTGCCGTCTTTCTCTTGATTTTACCGGCGAACTCGTTGGAACCTAGCATCCGCACGGCAGCGTGGTTTGCTCTTATATTCACTGCCGGCGCTGACCCTTGCGGCACTATTTTATACTCACGCCTCGTGACGATGGGGATGTTTTACTTATCTCCTGCCTATGATGGTACGGATGCGAGAGTGGTATCTTCGGTGTTAACGGTATCGCATGTGTTCCCGGCGACTGCTGATAACACGACGGTCCTCCTTTTTTCCGTCCGCAGGATCAGCCTCCGTTTGCTCGTACCTGCCCTCTTTTCGATTGAACGCTAACCTCTCTACTGACTTTTATCCACGTTTTTTTCCTTTTTTTCTACCTTTTTGACGTTTTAGCCTACGTCCGGTTTTTGTTGCCAGACAAATTTGTTTTTGTCAAGCGAGTGTTTTACTTGCACACCTTCTTCTGTCGGGTATGCCGTGCACGCTTATCATAATTACCTCAATGAACCATAATTTAATTTTATAATTTAATTCAATATGCACATTATCTTAACCATTATGTGCAAACATAACATAACATTACCGAAGCGGATGAATTTTTCATGCATCCTAGCTAGTGATGCATGAAAAATTCTAAAACTTTTCCTTACAAAAAGTCGGTCAGAGACGGTGGATCGCTCAGGAGACTTGCACGAACAACAGGTTCAACAAGTACAAACATAACGCAAATCCTAAACTGCAAACCTCTACGCTTGCTAAATCTTCATCTCATCTAAACTAATCCAATCACACACCAGCGAGTTCTGGCAAAATTTGCGATCACCAACACCAACAAATCTTTGGTAAAATTGTCTCCGACTGAGTTTTTATTCATGCTTCTCTGTACCTCCCCCACTTCGGCTCAACAGGCAAATAATCATTACTAATTTTAACACTAAACTAGTAGGATTATAATTAAATTACGAGAAGTTACAATTAACAGTGATAGTTTTCTTAGTGTGGGGATTATAATTGCGCAGGAAAAGGGGTATTTAATTCCTAAACCGCCATGAGTCCGTAGCAAGGGTTTTACCGCGCCCAGAATCGCGTTTCTTTTGATTTTCATGACGGCCCCTGCCACAATTGAGTTCCCTCCGATCTTATGGATCATGTTAGCACTGACCACAGTTTGACACCAATCCAGGAAATGGTTATTTTGATTCCGCGAAGCGTATTGTATTGAGTGGCTTTTTTTATTTTGTCGTAGCTGGTGTTGCTCATAGCTGGTTAACTTATCCGAATTTATTCGTTCCGTCAGCGTTTTGATTCGTGAACTGTATCAGTTTCTCTCGCTCTGACAAACGGCTAACCCGCGGAGGCTTGCGTGTCGTAAACACTCGTACTTCGATTTCTCCCGTATCGAGAACGGCAAACGCTCGAACGTTTTGTAGGCAGCAGGAGTTGACAGGGTATGGTGCTTGGCTTCGTCATGCTCGAAATCCCCGCTATGAGCGGTGTGTGTCCGTTGGTGATTCCGCTTCGCCACGGTCTGCTGTGCTCAATTGTTGTCCTGGTTTGCCCTGCTCCATCCGCTGCATGGTTTTGCTCGCTCCGAAAAATGCTCGCGCGCTTTTTTTTAATACAAAGAGAATCCGGAATATAAATTTGAACAAAATTTTAGTTTTTTAATAAAATTAAAAAATGGGCATTTTTCGTGACGTTACAACGCAGAAACAATCAAAACTTCTATTAGTTCAAAAAGTATTAGTGGTTAAATCAAGAAAAAAATCTTTCTAGTTTTTACTGTTCTACACTCAATAACGAACAAATTCCTTTAAACAGATAAAAATTTCAATAATAGTTTCATGAAATAGAACTTTTCTTAAAAGTCAATAATTCAGAAGCCATTTTCCGTGAAATTCAACTTACTTTTCTATATATTTTTCAACTATTTGTCGAAATGCTAATAGTTGGATTACATAACTTTTTAATGGTTTAAACACTACCGAATCGAGGAAAAAATATTGTGATACTAAAATAAGACAAAACAAAAACGTCCTTCTGGTGTACAAGCCAGCCGGAATGTGTCTTATACAGTTTATAGGAAAACCTTTCAAACGAGCTATATATTGTTTAAATTGGACTATTATCAAAAGAGATATTCAACATTAAATACGGACGAAAGATTTTTAGCCTTTCCCATAGCCATATATGAGACCAAAAACATGCAATCTATTACTAACGCCAAAACGGTTAGTTTTAGGTCAATAGAATCTTCGAAGAGTTAATGGATGAAATAATCCCTTGCTTGTGGTATTCTGCTTTTGCTGATTAATCCCCCCATGAGTGAGATATTTTCATGAATTATCTTGGAAGATATTTTATTGAAATGATGCCTTCAGCAAATTTGTAGCTCTTTTTTGCGAATATCTTTACTGAAGACATCAAATATCTATTTTGAATACATTAAAAGTTATGGCTTGTTGTTTGTGGATTACCCTTTAACGCCTATTTATTGTTCATTATAGCAATAATACATTTAAATAAGCCAAATCAAGGAGTTTTTATTCTCAGGTGATGCGATCCTCAAAAACGCCGATCAGCCATGTTGGTTTTAGAAACGACAGCCAACAACATTGTTTACTATTTCTCTTCATATGTTTGCTTAGGTTTCAGGCGGTAAACAAAGTTGTTCGCTGTCATTTTTCTTCCCCGCAGTATGCTGCACGCTTACCTCACTCCTCACCTAGTTACCGCCAAAGACGAATCATCATATAACTCTAAGCACCTTGAGCCAAATATTATTTCGATAAAACGAATTTCGTATTTCATTTTTCAAGCTAAAGGGCGAACACGAAATTATTGCGACACATTCAACAGGGCATAACTTATTTATCATTGGGTAAAAGTCAACCAAATTTTGCACACTTTCTCATTGATGTGTATTGTTTACATGCTGTCAAACTCGAAGTCGTGTTTTTTTTCAGTCTCTACGCATCGCTCGACCGAGATAGAAGTGTTTTGTTTTCGGTCCGTTGGAAAAAGAACAGTACAGTAATCCGCGTTCAAGGTTATCTTTCCATTCTCGGCCTCTTCGAGGTTTGGACTTTTATTTTCTTTTGTGCTTGTGTTAACCGTTAGGCCACATTCCTCAACCTTTTGTTCGTAAAGTGAGGATTGAACAATAACCAGCTATATAAGCTGGACTGGTGCGTCGTGGGAAACGAGTATACAGATAAGTGAAATCTACCTTTTTGATACATTTACGGCTTTTTCCCGTCTGCGCGGGTGCTAACCCTGTGCGTTGGCGGTGTCGATGGCTCCCTCCCCGGATGGCCAAATGGAGATCGAGTCGACTCCTAAGGCTCTCCCCCGACCCAAACAATATCCAGAGCTCTCGACCGGTCCCTTTGTGGTCTTCTTTCGGTCCAAAACAAAATCGCTGAATTTATTACAGATTTCAAAAGACCTGACGGAACGGTTCTCGGCTGTAACCGAAATAAAAAAGGTCCGCTCAGACAGGCTGAGGGTCGTGCTGACTAACTCAAAGCAGGCAAACGATATTGCTTGCTGCGAGCACTTTACGAAGGACTATCACGTGTATATTCCAGCTGTAAAAGTACAATCTGAGAAGTGTCCTTACTGCGCAGAGAATCTGCATGATATCTCGGCAGGTCCCGCGTACAAACTACGCGGGGATAAACTAAAACGTTCCCTCGCAGAAATGCTAAAGACTTTAAAATTGAAACTAGTTTAAAATTTCTTAACAAGTTGAAAATTCAGCAGGGTCAAGCGGTTTCAAGCGATGTTTCAGTGTCGACAAATGAGAAAGGCACAATTGCACCACTAGGTGGATTAAAACAGGTTTTTATTATAAAATATTGCACTTTACAATAATTATTATTTTAAATAGTCGGTAGGGTGGGTCTAATTTTTTTGAAATCAGGAAATTAACATTTTAATGGTTTGAGATAGAGTTGCGCTCTCTTCCAGAAAATTGAAGAAAATAAAATTTTAAAAAACTTTGTCGAAGACACTAAAACTGTATGTCGTGTAATTTTCATTTTACAAGAAATTTACCAAAAAGCATGTTTCTTAAAAAATGGTTTATCTTTGTATAACTTTTGCAGTTTTAATTTTTCATTAAGATCACTTTACAAAAAACTTTCAGATATTTTCAAGGAGAACAATTTGTCTTAACATCCCGAACCTCTAGCTTATCTAGTTAAAAAGCATAAGTACTTTTTACTAAAAATAAATCATTTTTTGAGTAAATACTGCAAGTTATAAAAAATATCGTATTCGCCAGTTTTTGGTTATCCATACTACAAAGCATGCTTCTCCCCTATTAAAGTGCAGAATATGAGCGACCGAAGGTAAAGGTCATTGGACCAGCTTTTATTAAATTGCAGTGTGGAAGTCAGATGTGTATTTCAGGCGTTTAGGTCGGACTGGAGTTCCATCCGGATTTTATTCAACATATTTGCAATATACATAATTTTTATTGTATTCAAAATTACATTTTATTTCTTCTATGTATTTCATTACCTTTTATTATCGCTATTTGAAAAACGTTTATTACATTTGTTATATACATATTTTCATGATATTTATTAATTTGATCTTTTGGGCAGTGAGGGTGCATCAGGGCATCATACAAACTGTGTCGTGGATTAAAGTTTCTGAATTTTACCGGTAACGAATCTATTTTTATTTTGTTCCTAACAATTTTCCACGTTCAACAAGTTACATTTTATGAAAATTGATTGAAGAATAATAGAGATATATGCACGGGAAAATGATAAAAATTTAATAAGAATGACAAAAGGCTCTATAACCCCAACTTCTTGTATTCGGACAAAGTGATAAAAGATTCCGTTCGATTTCTGAGATTTCTTCACATTGGAAAAACTGCAAAATATGCATGAATTGCATCACGGAGCAGAAAAATTATAAAAAATAAGGGTACCCTACTTTCCCGTATTTTTCTAGAGATAGAAATATCTCCATTCAAATCTAAGGTTATTTTCTAATTTTCTGATTGCTACTTCAAAAGTTATTGCATCTACTCTATTTTTTCCATATGGTATCAATTTCAAAAATTTCAAGCGAAGTGCGGGAGTCTAGAAATGTCCAAATGATGTGAAATTTGGCATCTGAGCTTACTTTGACATTTGTCACAATATGATAGGGGGGGCTTTGAGAATTAAAAAATTGCAATGCCCTAGTGTGAAAAGTGCTTTTTAACAGTTTTTTTTTAATTAGCTACCGAAATTAATTATCCCGATAAACTCTTTATATAGCTTTATGACATATTCTTTCGTGACGTTACAACGATTTGACGATTCTTCATTCCATAATATATGTTATAACTTTATCAAATGAACGCCTACATCACAGATTCGGAAGCCGGCAAAATTTCACTAAAGATTTAAAAAACATAAATTGAATATACTGGAAGAGGATTGTTTTATGATCGATAATGTAACGTGACGTTACAACGCATCACAAATTAGAACTTTCAACGTATTTACAAAAAATGTCAAAATATCTGCTCTATAAGATTTTTATTAAGAACAAATCTTCTATGATGTATTTCTAAATAGCATACGAATAACTAGGTGTCATTAAATATATTTTTTATTGTTTTGTTTCTTATAAAGCATCTTTTAACTTTCGTGACGTTACAACGCTCTTTTCTCAGAAAAGCGATATCTCATTGCGTTGTAACTTCACGAAAATCTTCAACTTTTCTAAAACTCTATAAGTTACGCTGGTGCTATTGTTTTGAGTAAAATTTTAAATATTTATCACATTTAGCCATGATTTAATGATAATTAACTAGAATAACAATATGGGGTTGTTGTAAAATCACGATACAGTTTATTTTTTGATTGTAGCAGAAATAATTGATCAAACTAAGAAAATTTTTATTTCATATCTTGTTGTGGATAGATTTGAGCTATTAGACACATTTATTTATTTGACACGACTCAATATGGTAGTTTAACGGAGCCAAAATGGCAGCTTTTATCACATATTTCGCAAACAAAAATAAATTGGCAGTACTGCTTTCTTTTATTTGGTAAAGAGTCAGGTTCCCGATCAGAGTTTATAGCATGATATTTGTATTGTTGTGCTTAAGCAAGTGGATTTAAATGACAAAGCGAGCACAATATAAGCGTCAGACAATCGACAATGCTAAGTACTCTGAAATATTGTATATATTATTGTTACAAAGATTCAGAGAAAAAAAACACGTCACATCGCCGTCATGTTACTAAAGAATGTGTTACATCCAATCGTCAATTCGACGGAATTTTAAATGTCTGCAAACACCCCAATAAACACTCCCTCATCTATCTTTTTTGAGATCATTTGAGATGAGCCAAAGCGATTTAGTGCGGTCACCCAGATAATTATGTTTTTGCAACCTCCCGTAAATTCGGATAGATACCCGTCTATATTGGATTTAATACGTCAGGCATTTCGATTATGTTGCTTCGACGATGTATTCCGGCTTGTAACGGAAGAATTGGTTAGTTACTAACTGACGGCACGTGCGGCTATAACAGAGGTTGCAGACAACCTTATAACGGGTGTCTCGTCGATGATGGCGAAGTGTGGAATGGTTGATTACTGTGAGGAAAGATATATTCAGGGAACGTATTATTATTCATGGCTAAATACTAACTCGAGAACAAAGTTCAAAAATTCCATCGTATGTCCTGGACTACGTTACTGTTAGCGTAATTGCATCGGAACGTGTCATTTGACGGGTGCCGAGGAGAGTACAGCGCAGGTGGACTTTTAAATGAAATATAATGTGACGTTGCTCAATCGTTGATTAAAATACCTTCTCTAGTGCATTCAAGTGTTGTAGATCAAATCTTACATAAAATTTCGTTTATTTTCTGAATCTATAATTAGGTTTGATGAAGGAGTTCATTTGAAAAAGTTATAAAAGATTTATAGAATGAAGGTTGGTCAAATCGTTGTAACGTCAAGAAAGAATGTGTCGATGGTATATAACCCCTTAAGCACTTAAGGATATACATTTTGAATTTATGCTAGTATAATTTCCTGTTTACGAAACAACTTGAAAGCGTTTAAATAAACCATACGTAGGAAAATTTGACATTATATCTGATAAATCATTCAAGCGTCCGATAAAAGTTGAATTGCGTGACATTACAACGCAAAGTGTACCCTGTTCTAACTTTAATTCCGCATATCCAATAAAAGAAATTGTAGGCTTTTTAGAAAAGTATTTTTTAATACAAAGAGAATCCGGAATATAAATTTGAACAAAATTTTAGTTTTTTAATAAAATTAAAAAATGGGCATTTTTCGTGACGTTACAACGCAGAAACAATCAAAACTTCTATTAGTTCAAAAAGTATTAGTGGTTAAATCAAGAAAAAAATCTTTCTAGTTTTTACTGTTCTACACTCAATAACGAACAAATTCCTTTAAACAGATAAAAATTTCAATAATAGTTTCATGAAATAGAACTTTTCTTAAAAGTCAATAATTCAGAAGCCATTTTCCGTGAAATTCAACTTACTTTTCTATATATTTTTCAACTATTTGTCGAAATGCTAATAGTTGGATTACATAACTTTTTAATGGTTTAAACACTACCGAATCGAGGAAAAAATATTGTGATACTAAAATAAGACAAAACAAAAACGTCCTTCTGGTGTACAAGCCAGCCGGAATGTGTCTTATACAGTTTATAGGAAAACCTTTCAAACGAGCTATATATTGTTTAAATTGGACTATTATCAAAAGAGATATTCAACATTAAATACGGACGAAAGATTTTTAGCCTTTCCCATAGCCATATATGAGACCAAAAACATGCAATCTATTACTAACGCCAAAACGGTTAGTTTTAGGTCAATAGAATCTTCGAAGAGTTAATGGATGAAATAATCCCTTGCTTGTGGTATTCTGCTTTTGCTGATTAATTGTAATATTAAAGTTGACTTTACCCAAATCGTTTCCCAAAATTGCCCCAAAACACATATGGTTCTTAGAAGGAGGTAAAAAGAGGTGCACTCACCTTAATGATGTTGGCCGTCGTCATCATGTGACCCCGGGAATTGCTTGAGAGCTGCCTATTCCAGAACACCGTCACTGGTTTATTTATTCTAAGCGAATTAGTCATTCCTCACAAATGCACAGCGCTCTTCCGCGACTAGATGGTTCGCCGACACAACATATTCGATCCGAGAAATTTCACAATAACCGCTCTGTTGCCGCAAATGAATCTGCTGCTTTGCCGTTGCATTGGTAGTGGCGGTTGTTTTCCCACCGTTTTCCACCCGCGCTGTGGTTGCTTTCCCGGGCAGTCTGAACAATTGAGGTCTGTAATATTGTCTTCTTTGCAGATCCGGATCCGCTGTGCAGGTTTCGATCGCCTTGTTCGGAAACTTGATCACGTACTCGGTGGACCAAACCGGTTCTCCTCAGGATTTGACCAGCCGCACCGGACTCTGGCTGTTGCGATCGAACCGAAATGTCGTGGTGATTGTTGCCACTACGAGTATTGCCGACCTGGGAAGAGCCGGACTGCACGGACTTTCCTCTCGGGACCGGGCCGATGTCGCCGAGGGATGATTATTGGATGCTCCCGAATAGTTGTTGCCGTCTTTCTCTTGATTTTACCGGCGAACTCGTTGGAACCTAGCATCCGCACGGCAGCGTGGTTTGCTCTTATATTCACTGCCGGCGCTGACCCTTGCGGCACTATTTTATACTCACGCCTCGTGACGATGGGGATGTTTTACTTATCTCCTGCCTATGATGGTACGGATGCGAGAGTGGTATCTTCGGTGTTAACGGTATCGCATGTGTTCCCGGCGACTGCTGATAACACGACGGTCCTCCTTTTTTCCGTCCGCAGGATCAGCCTCCGTTTGCTCGTACCTGCCCTCTTTTCGATTGAACGCTAACCTCTCTACTGACTTTTATCCACGTTTTTTTCCTTTTTTTCTACCTTTTTGACGTTTTAGCCTACGTCCGGTTTTTGTTGCCAGACAAATTTGTTTTTGTCAAGCGAGTGTTTTACTTGCACACCTTCTTCTGTCGGGTATGCCGTGCACGCTTATCATAATTACCTCAATGAACCATAATTTAATTTTATAATTTAATTCAATATGCACATTATCTTAACCATTATGTGCAAACATAACATAACATTACCGAAGCGGATGAATTTTTCATGCATCCTAGCTAGTGATGCATGAAAAATTCTAAAACTTTTCCTTACAAAAAGTCGGTCAGAGACGGTGGATCGCTCAGGAGACTTGCACGAACAACAGGTTCAACAAGTACAAACATAACGCAAATCCTAAACTGCAAACCTCTACGCTTGCTAAATCTTCATCTCATCTAAACTAATCCAATCACACACCAGCGAGTTCTGGCAAAATTTGCGATCACCAACACCAACAAATCTTTGGTAAAATTGTCTCCGACTGAGTTTTTATTCATGCTTCTCTGTACCTCCCCCACTTCGGCTCAACAGGCAAATAATCATTACTAATTTTAACACTAAACTAGTAGGATTATAATTAAATTACGAGAAGTTACAATTAACAGTGATAGTTTTCTTAGTGTGGGGATTATAATTGCGCAGGAAAAGGGGTATTTAATTCCTAAACCGCCATGAGTCCGTAGCAAGGGTTTTACCGCGCCCAGAATCGCGTTTCTTTTGATTTTCATGACGGCCCCTGCCACAATTGAGTTCCCTCCGATCTTATGGATCATGTTAGCACTGACCACAGTTTGACACCAATCCAGGAAATGGTTATTTTGATTCCGCGAAGCGTATTGTATTGAGTGGCTTTTTTTATTTTGTCGTAGCTGGTGTTGCTCATAGCTGGTTAACTTATCCGAATTTATTCGTTCCGTCAGCGTTTTGATTCGTGAACTGTATCAGTTTCTCTCGCTCTGACAAACGGCTAACCCGCGGAGGCTTGCGTGTCGTAAACACTCGTACTTCGATTTCTCCCGTATCGAGAACGGCAAACGCTCGAACGTTTTGTAGGCAGCAGGAGTTGACAGGGTATGGTGCTTGGCTTCGTCATGCTCGAAATCCCCGCTATGAGCGGTGTGTGTCCGTTGGTGATTCCGCTTCGCCACGGTCTGCTGTGCTCAATTGTTGTCCTGGTTTGCCCTGCTCCATCCGCTGCATGGTTTTGCTCGCTCCGAAAAATGCTCGCGCGCTTGCGCCAGTGACTGAGGTCTATAACTTGGTTTGATGTGTCACCATGAAGCAGCTTACCTATGAGATTGACTTTTGCTATGTCTGCGGAGTCCAGAGGGGTCCGCCTTCGTCGACCTGCACCCCTGTGCAACGGCTCAAGGTTTTCCCGAGACTCGCTCCGAAAGTTCCGTCTCTAGTTTGCGGTTGCCTGCTTTCCTTCCTGTTGCGCTCGCGTGCTCGCTGGTCGATTTCTCTCGTTCCGAAATGGCGCGCCTGCTGTGGGCTTCTGCTTTCTCGAAATGCGTTTTCTCTCGAATCGCTAACGGCGTGCCTGCTGAAGGCTTCTTCTTCCGACGTGCGTTTTCTCCCGAATCGCTAACGGCGTGCCTGCTGGAGGCTTCTGCTTCTCGTTGGTGGAAGTTCTGTACCGTCCTTCACGTCACGACCGCTCCTTACTGCGACTGAGAGTTGTCATGGGCCTTCCTAGACAGCTCCTCGAATCCATTTGACGCTGGCTGGTGTGCCATGGTGGGGAGGTAGTTTGAAAGAAGTTATTGCTCACCACACCATGACAGGGCACGATTTGTCCCGATCGGCTAACGGTATTTTTGGAGCACATTGCTCATGGTTAGCAGGCTGAAACCCGCCGACATAGCTGAGTATCTTTTCTCTAATCTGCCTTGATGTCCTTCGCATGGTATCTGCCCTTTCTTCCTGTTGGCACATCCTCCAGCAAATATAGGTTGGCTCCGAGGGTTTCCTTTATGATGGCCGGTGTGAACTTCGGATCCAGTTTTTGGTTGACATGGTCCGCCTTTGAGGACAGGCCGAATGTTCTTCGCCACACCAGGTCCCCCACCTTGAATGATACTGTTCGCTTACGGAAGTTGTAACGCTGCTTCGCCTTTTCGTGGTTGTTTTGTATGCGTTGTACAACGAACTGCTGAATTCGCCTGATCTTTGATAACCGCATGTCCTGTGCCACCTTCGGGTCATCGTGACTGTTTAGTTCTTGTTGTTTGTACAGATCCGTGTGGAGAATCAGGTCTCTGCCGAAATTTGCAGCGTGCGGACTTACGCCGGTCGCCTCATGTTTAGCACTGTTGATGGCCGCAGTGATTGCTGGGAGCTGCTCGTCCCATTCTCGGTGATCTCCATTTAACAGGGAACGAATACATGTTACTAGGACTCTGTTGACCCTTTCCGTGTTGTTGACCATTGGACAGTAGAACGCCGTTTTCATGTGGGCGATGTTGTGTCGTGACAGCAACGATTTAAATGCCATTGACTCGAATTGCTTCCCGTTGTCGGAGAGTACTATCCGCGGGCGTGAGAATTTCAAAAATACTTCCTTCTCCAGGAATTCCGTCATTTTCACCGAATCTGCGCTGCGCATTGGGTGCACGATGACATATTTCGTAATCCAGTCCACGATAACCAACATCACTGTGTTGCCTCGCTTCGATCTGGGCAGCGGACCTACGAAGTCCATCGAAACCAGTTCCCATGGCATTCTAGCCGGCTTCAGCTTTCCCATTGTTGGCATCATCTGTGTGTTCGGTGCTTTACTGGCCTTGCACGCGTCGCAATCTCGAATGTACTTGCTGATTTCCAGCTGCATTTTTGGCCAATAGAAATGAGATTGTATCTTCTGCCAAGTTTTGTGGAAACCAAGGTGTGCGGCTGTCGGGGAATCATGGAACCGCTTTATGACCTCGATCCGTTCCTCGCTTGGAACAACCTTCTTCCATCTGTGTGTCGTGTTTCCCATTTCATCCTTGCAAAGACAGTTCTTGTACAGCTCGTTTCCTGTCAATCGAAAGTCCGGGAAGTTATCACCGTTCTTTGCAACACGTTCTTGTAGGCTCTTATACCAGCCATCTTTGATTTCTTCCGTCGCGAATACCATGCTTGCAACGATCCTCGACAACGCATCCGGTACAACGTTAATGCTTCCCTTCCGGTATTTGATCTCAAAGTCATACGCGTTCAATCTTAATAGCCATCTACTCATTAGCGCCGTCGGGTTTTTCATCGACCTTAAGTAACTCAACGCTGCGTGATCACAGTACACCGTAAACCGTATGCCTTCAACGTATCCACGGAACTTTTCGATCGCGCGGATTACGGCCAAACATTCCCGCTCTGTCACGGAGTATTTCCTTTCGGATGAAGACAGCTTTTGAGAGAAATAGCAAATTGGATGCTCTTCCCCATCTATCTCCTGCGTCAGTACTGCGCCTATTGCCACATCGCTGGCGTCGCAAGCAATCGAAAACGGTTTCGTGTAATCTGGCATTGCCAATACCGGTGCCGACACCAACGCTGCTTTGAGTTTCAGGAAAGCTTGTTCAGCCTGTGAATTCCAACAGAATTTGCTTTTCGTTTTCGTTAGTTCCGTGATTGGAGCTGCGATTCTTGAGAAGTCCACGATGAATCGCCGGTACCAATTGCAAAGACCAAGGAATCTTTGCACTTCCTTTCTAGTCGATGGAGAAGGGAACTTAATGATGCTTTCGATTTTGTCCTCATCCACTTTCCAACCGTCTTCATTTAGGATGTAGCCGAGGTATTTGATTTCACGCCGGCAAAACTTCGATTTTTCCGTTGATATCGTCAAGTTTGCATGCCGTAACCGTTTGGCTACCTCCTCGAGCGTCTTTATATGTTCCTCGAAAGTCCTGGAACAAATGATGATGTCATCCAGGTAGTGGAATACTTCAGGTTCCATATCTGCAAACAGTCGCGTCATCAACCGTGCTAGGGCTTGACTGGCCGTACACAGTCCAAATGGGACAACCTTAAATTGGAAGTGTCCTCTCGAAGGAACTGTAAACGCCGTCAGCGGTCTCGAATCCGGATGTAGCGGTAATTGCCAAAACGCATCCTTCAAATCTATCGACGAGATGTAATTGCAGCCGCCGAGATTATTTAGAATCGAGGAAATCTGAGGTATCGGATAGCCTTCATTCACCATCACGGAGTTCAAGTGTCTCGCATCCAAGCAGACGCGATGTTGTCCCGTTTTCTTTTTCACCGCCACTAGAGGGTTATTCCACGGTGAATACAGTGCATCTTCGATTACGTCCAACGAGATCATTCTGTCGATTTCTCGGTTTACCTCCTCCAGTACGTACGGGGACATTGGATAGTAGCGTTGCTTGCGTGGTGCTGCTTGTCCAACATCAATGCGGTGCTCATACATGGTAGTCCTGCCTATTTTTCCGTCTTTCGCCTTTGGAAACATATCAATCGTACGTTGAAGTTGTTGTTGTTGCTCGATGTTCAGCTTTTTCATGGACTCGTCTTCTTTCAGCTCAGTGTCCTGTACTTCGGTTTCCATTGTACAACAAATCGCCCTTACACCGAATTTTTCCCAGAAGTTCATTCCTAGGATCACACAGTCTGGAATGGTGGGTACTAGAAGCGCCGGAATTGTGTCATTTCGATTGTTGTATACTACGGGCAGTCGGGTGAAACTGCTGATCCTGTGCCGCGTGCCATCCGCTGTTTTGATACCACCTTCGACAGAGCCTATCCGCAACGATAGGTCTTCGACCAACTTTGCATATTTTCCTCCTAGAATCGAGCAATTCGCGCCGCTGTCGAGCAGTGCCGTTATTTTCCTTCCCATCACACTGATTACTGCGTGTGGCCGGTTGTCATGTCCAGAATTGATGATAATGGAGTTGATGTCTTGAAATTCTGGAATGGTTGAGGGATTCTCGAATTGCTGCGGAAAATCATTTCCCTCTATTGTCTGTTCTCCGCTGTTCCGTTTCCCGCATCCGTTCTGCAAGAGAAACAGCTGCGCAGTGAATATCCTTTCCGCCCACATCTGTAACAGAATAATATCGCCTGTGGTTTTGGACAGTCCATGAACCGATGTCCTTCCTCGTCACAGTTCCAGCAAGTTAACACTAAACGCCGGTGATCAGCGGTGCTTTCGCCCTGTGCTTGCAGTGAGCGCTCCTCGCGTCTCGGTTCGTGTGCCGCTGGCAGTGTGAAAGGCACATGATGTGGCTGCTGCTGTTGCAGTGCATGCGACTGAAGCTGTCCGTGTCGTGTTTGACCTTGTTGTGGTTGCATGTACCGCCGATGCTGTTCCGATGGGTTTGTTTTTTGCGACGGTGGAAAGGTTGGTCTTTGTCCTCTTGCTGATAATTGCAATTTCATTTCACTGACCTGCTCCATTAGCTGATCTATTTTCAGTTGCCACGGATCTTCAGCATCCTGCGACTGAGTGGCCTCGTAGCTCGGGTATGGACACTCCATTGTACCATTCTCTCCTGACAGGTTCTCCATTTCTACCGCATGAACTCGACTGAATCGTGGTTGATATTGTGAGGTGTGTGTCGGCTTCGGTGTGACCGTTGGCGTTGCAAAGTTTGGTTCTAACAATGCACCGTGCGGTATGGGAAGACGCCGTTGCCTGCTTAAAAGCAATCTAGTTTCGTCATAGCTGATGCAAACCTCGACCATCTCCTGCAGTGTCCTTGGTCTTGCTGCCGTGACGATCGCCGCGTAATCCGCGTTCATGTTTTTCTTGACAATGAAAAACTTTTCCTCTTCCTGCATTGGTGGTTCTACAAAACGAAATAGAGCTGAGATGTCCCGATAGTATTTGGCGAATGACTCATTGAGCCCTTGGAACCGAAAGCATGCCTCCAGCCGCAATATCTGCGCGTACCCGCTGGGTAAAAACTCCTTGCGAATCTCCTGCTTGAATGCCTCCCACGAGTTCAATCTGTGCTGCGTCATAGCTCGAGCATACCAATCAAGCGCGTCCTCCTGCAACAAATGCTTGATTGATGCCAGCAGCGTGTCATCGTTCATTCCTTCCGATCTGGCGAATGTTTCCACCCTATCCAGAAAAACATTCAGCGATGTGGTGTCTTTCTCCCCCCTGAACTTGAACGGCCAGTTATGCACTGCCTTCAGCATTCGCCTGTCTTCACTACGATCTTGTGTTGGTCTCGATTCCCGTCGCAGTAGATGACGTAATAAATCATCTCGAAGTCCGTCGAATTCTTCCCATGCGTTGCGACATCGATTGTGTCTGTTTGGGTTGCGCGCCTGTTCAGCCTCCTGCTGTGTTATTGGTGGTGGTGGCCAAATGACTTCCGCTGTGTCGATGTTATTCAGATGCGACTGCTCTTGAACTTCGCTCGTTGCTCCTCTCCTGTTGCTGTTGTTTGCTAGATTTCCGGATTGGAATGGGGTGTAGTGCGAGCTCCCATCGAAACGTGCTCCGGTGAAATCCGGCCACGCCAAATCGCTGCCGTGTCCTGCTGAAAGTGGTGAGCTGGTTGGAGGTAACGAGGTGTGTTGCCTGCTATCGCTAGCACTTGTGGCCTTGTTTCTGCCCATCGGTACGCCTAACTGTTCTCTTCCTCCACCACTTCCGTCTACCACTCGGGTAACTGCTCTATTTAGTACACTGTTCACATCACATTCCATTACTTTAACCAACGTCTGAAGTGAACTGTGCGCTTCCGCGAACCCATCCGGAGGTTTCAAGATTGCTAACCGGAATCGATAATGTGCGATACGCGATCGAAGCTGTGCGAGCATTTCAATATTGACGTCTCTGAGAGCAACACTAACCTGCTTATGTAATTCGTAAATCTGGATTTGACACCTTTCCATGTTTACTGTGGGGCTCATAGCGTGCTCTGCGCTATCCCGTGTCACATTCCGTGCTGCATCCTCTCGGATTGCCTTATGCAAAAGTTGCACTTTCGTGCGATGAGTCTTTGGTCCTAAGTTAACCACATGTCTCAAAGCCAATTCATACTCAATCTCTTCATCGATTAAGTGTGTGTAATCCATTATCTAAGATCGGTTTCACAAATCGAATTGCAAGCTTAAAAAATTCGAGTGAAATCTACACTAAAACTATCACAAGAATATAATCAAAACTCAATACTAACGGTAATGTATCTTAAATGTGGGGTTTTTAGTTGGGCGCCAATATTTGATTTTTCTATTACATTTTTTTGCGTTTTTTTTTCCTGACTCACCATCACTCATTCGATTTTGAGTGTGTGCCAATATGGATTCTACTTGTTTGGAGAATCCCGGGAGGGAAACCCCCGTCGTCGTCGATGAAAATATTTTATCAATCGGTGTAATCCCACCAATCTTTTTCATAGCCTTCGTGCACGTGATCTAACAACACCTTCCGACGCTTTTCGCAGTACCGATATTTGTCTTGTACTTTCTGTTTGATGTCGGCTAGATTTTCCGACGTAATATCTCGTTCCAAGAACTCGGAAAGCTTCTCCGTGGCCGTTTCTAGATCCTTCTGATTATCCTCGAAGATAAGCGATTGATTATTTTTTCGCAGGTAGTAAGCAAACACATAGGTGCACATGAGCGTTTGGCGGCACTGGCAGAGAATGTCCACAGCTTTCTTCAGGAATTGAACCTCAATCCATGACATATTATGCTGCTGCATTTCTTCCATTTTGGCTTTAACCGAAGCGTACAATTTGTGTTCGAACTTCAGCGATTGCATGTGGTTCATGTAACGGTTGTAGTAATGCAGGTATCTTGCCAAAGACGATCTAAACTTTTCTTGAGCATCACGTGCTGCGCGTGCCTCGTCCTCATCGTAACGATTGCAGTTATACCAAGATGAACCGTGAGGTTCCCAAGATCCTAAGCAAACCCAGCAGAAATCGTACTTGCAGTTTTGATTTTTACATACCATGTGATTGCAGCCACCATCCTTTTCGATCGTGACATTGCATTTCGGACACTCCTTGGTGTTGGCGGCGATCCAGTTGGACGTCTCCGAATCGTCATCGCACTTTTTAATCCATTTTTTCAGTAGACGGCACTGAACTGGGTCGTGCCAATTCTCGCCGCACTCGAAGCAAAACACGTGATTACACTTGCACACGACCGGACGGGGATCGACATACTGCACTTTGAGCGCATAGTTGCAATCCACCGAGGGACACCAGCGCAGGAGACGATTACATTCAACAAAGCTATTCGTGATCAGATGCTGATATTTGAGCTTGACACGCGGGTCCTGCACTAACCGCATTACGGTCACGTCGTCCACAAGGATATCGCACCCATGAGCCGCACATGCAATTGACTGGCCCAGTCCCTCTTCGACGATCTTGGTAGTCAGGTACTCTTGCCAGCATTGCTTACAGAAACGGTGACCGCATTCCAACCCAGTCATCATACTGGGGGGAAATGACGAATAACAAATCTCACAATCCTCCGTTCCAGACTTTTTGATCTTTGGCTTACTGACTGTGCTCGGTTTTCGAAATGGGTTGATTACGTGCGCATCCTTGAACAGCTTTTCCTGGTCGCCATCGTAGAATCGTTCCATTAGTTTTTCTTTGTCCCACTTGAAATTTGTTTTTGTCAAGCGAGTGTTTTACTTGCACACCTTCTTCTGTCGGGTATGCCGTGCACGCTTATCATAATTACCTCAATGAACCATAATTTAATTTTATAATTTAATTCAATATGCACATTATCTTAACCATTATGTGCAAACATAACATAATCCCCCCATGAGTGAGATATTTTCATGAATTATCTTGGAAGATATTTTATTGAAATGATGCCTTCAGCAAATTTGTAGCTCTTTTTTGCGAATATCTTTACTGAAGACATCAAATATCTATTTTGAATTCATTAAAAGTTATGGCTTGTTGTTTGTGGATTACCCTTTAACGCCTATTTATTGTTCATTATAGCAATAATACATTTAAATAAGCCAAATCAAGGAGTTTTTATTCTCAGGTGATGCGATCCTCAAAAACGCCGATCAGCCATGTTGGTTTTAGAAACGACAGCCAACAACATTGTTTACTATTTCTCTTCATATGTTTGCTTAGGTTTCAGGCGGTAAACAAAGTTGTTCGCTGTCATTTTTCTTCCCCGCAGTATGCTGCACGCTTACCTCACTCCTCACCTAGTTACCGCCAAAGACGAATCATCATATAACTCTAAGCACCTTGAGCCAAATATTATTTCGATAAAACGAATTTCGTATTTCATTTTTCAAGCTAAAGGGCGAACACGAAATTATTGCGACACATTCAACAGGGCATAACTTTTTTATCATTGGGTAAAAATCAACCAAATTTTGCACACTTTCTCATTGATGTGTATTGTTTACATGCTGTCAAACTCGAAGTCGTGTTTTTTTTCAGTCTCTACGCATCGCTCGACCGAGATAGAAGTGTTTTGTTTTCGGTCGGTTGGAAAAAGAACAGTACAGTAATCCGCGTTCAAGGTTATCTTTCCATTCTCGGCCTCTTCGAGGTTTGGACTTTTATTTTCTTTTGTGCTTGTGTTAACCGTTAGGCCACATTCCTCAACCTTTTGTTCGTAAAGTGAGGATTGAACAATAACCAGCTATATAAGCTGGACTGGTGCGTCGTGGGAAACGAGTATACAGATAAGTGAAATCTACCTTTTTGATACATTTACGGCTTTTTCCCGTCTGCGCGGGTGCTAACCCTGTGCGTTGGCGGTGTCGATGGCTCCCTCCCCGGATGGCCAAATGGAGATCGAGTCGACTCCTAAGGCTCTCCCCCGACCCAAACAATATCCAGAGCTCTCGACCGGTCCCTTTGTGGTCTTCTTTCGGTCCAAAACAAAATCGCTGAATTTATTACAGATTTCAAAAGACCTGACGGAACGGTTCTCGGCTGTAACCGAAATAAAAAAGGTCCGCTCAGACAGGCTGAGGGTCGTGCTGACTAACTCAAAGCAGGCAAACGATATTGCTTGCTGCGAGCACTTTACGAAGGACTATCACGTGTATATTCCAGCTGTAAAAGTACAGTCTGAGAAGTGTCCTTACTGCGCAGAGAATCTGCATGATATCTCGGCAGGTCCCGCGTACAAACTACGCGGGGATAAACTAAAACGTTCCCTCGCAGAAATGCTAAAGAAAGCTACGCCACCAACCTCAACAAACATCTATGCTCACTTGCCTCCTAACGAGGGCGAGGGTGATGACCCACAAGAGGGAACTTCTACTAGGGTGCCTAGAAGTTATAGGAAGCGGAGGAACATTTCCTCTCCTAAAGTTCCTTGTTAAGGCCAGAAGGTATCCCTTGACGGGGCTCCGAAGGTCACATCTATTGGAAGTGTTGCAACCAAACCGAAGCAAGTAGCTCCTGGTCTCGGAGGATTAAACTCAGAGAAGGAGTTCCCAGCACTTCCCGGTACATCAAAAATCCTAAGTGTTCCTCTGTTTCAGTGCGAGAATAATCGCGGCACTGGAATTATCAAACTCTCGGACATTGTGGACTGGATAATAAAAACTTTCAGTATAACTGATCCTATTAAAAGTCTTATGTTAGCTTTTCTCCCTACAGTAAGAACATTTTTGAAGCAGCTGACTGCTAAATGGCCCCTCCTCTCAGCGATTGTATCCTTCGATGGCTAACTCATCGAACGAGGTCACGGATTTGATCACTGTTTTACAGTGGAATCATCCCGAAAATCGATTCCTTCAAAATTTTAATAAATAGTTTGAGTTGCGATGCATTTGCTTTATGTGAAACTTGGTTAACTTCAGATATAGATCTCAACTTCCACGATTTTAATATTATTCGCCTGGATCGAGACACCCGCTATGGAGGAGTGCTTTTGGAGATCAAAAAGCGCTATTCCTTCTACAGCATTAACCTTCCCTCGATAACAGGTATTGAAGTTGTCGCTTGTCAAGTAACTACCAAAGGCAAAGATCTTTGCATAGCTTCCATATATATTCCCCCCAACACCGCGATTGGGCATCGCCAGCTACATGACATCATAGAATCCCTGCCTGCACCGCGACTAGTTTTAGGCGACTTTAACTCTCACGGTACGGAATGGGGTTGCCTTTATGATGATAACCGTTCCTCTTTAATTCACAATATTTGCGACAATTTCAACATGACAATTCTATACACGGGTGAAATGACACGGATTCCTCCCCCACCAGCGCGCCCAAGCGCATTAGATTTATCCCTTTGCTCGACCTCGCTGCAGTTAGAATGCGCGTGGAAGGTAATCCCTGATCCCCACGGTAGCGACCATCTGCCGATCGTAGTCTCGATCACCAACAGCTCAAGGCCATTGGAAACAATCAATATTTCGTATGACCTCACACGAAATATCTATTGGAAGAGCTATGCTGCAGCGATATCCGACAACATCGAATCTACTCAAGAACTTCCTCCGGAGGAAGAGTACAGCTTTTTGGTTGGCTTGATTCTCGACAGCGCGAATCAAGCTAAGACTAAGCCAGTACCCGGCGCGAACATACAAAAACGTTCTCCCAATCCCTGGTGGGATAAAGAGTGCTCAGACGTGTACGCAGAGAAGGCCGCCGCGTTTAAGACCTTCCGGAACGACGGGTTACCCGCTAGTTTTCGACAGTACGCGACGTTAGACAAGCGAATTAAGAGTTTGATGAAAGCCAAGAAACGCGGTTATTGGCGCCGGTTCGTCGACGGATTCACGAGAGAAACATCCATGAGCACTCTTTGGGGAACAGCGCGACGTATGCGAAACCGAAACAGTACTAATGAGAGCGTGGAATATTCAAACCGTTGGATATTCGATTTCGCCAAGAAGGTTTGTCCGGATTCCGCCCCGGCACAGAAGATCTACCGCGCCGCGTCCCGTCACGATAACGCGAACGAAACACCTTTTTCGATGGTGGAGCTCTCACTTGCTCTCTTGTCGTGTAACAATAAAGCTCCAGGGCCAGACAGAATCAAATTCAACTTGTTGAAGAATCTGCCAGACTCTGCCAAGAGACGCTTGTTGAACTTATTTAATAAGTTTCTTGTGGCTAACATTGTCCCACACGATTGGAGGCAAGTGAAGGTCATCGCCATCCAAAAACCAGGAAAACCAGCCTCCGACCACAATTCGTATCGACCGATCGCAATGCTATCTTGTATCCGGAAGTTGTTCGAGAAGATGATCCTATCCCGCCTCGCCAATTGGGTCGAAGCAAATGGCTTACGATTGTCTTGCGTTGCTCTCAACCAAAATTAAAATTGCCTATGCTAGTAAAGAGCAGATGGCATCAGTGTTCCTAGATATAAAGGGGGCTTTTGATTCAGTTTCTATCAACATTCTTTCAGAGAAGCTGCACCAGAATGGTCTTTCAGCGACTATAAACAACTTTTTACTAAACTTGTTGTCGGAAAAGCACATGCATTTTTCGCATAGTAACTAATCGACATCACGATTTAGCTACATGGGCCTTCCCCAGGACTCATGTCTAAGCCCCCTGTTATACAATTTCTACGTCGACGACATTGATGAATGTCTTGACAATTCCTGCACGTTAAGGCAACTTGCAGACGATGGCGTGGTGTCTGTTACGGGACCCAAAGCTGTCGATGTACAAGGACCATTACAGAATACCTGGGACAATTTGTCTGCTTGGGCTATTAAGCTGGGTATCAAATTCTCCACGGAGAAAACTGAGCTAGTTGTATTTTCTAGGAAGCGTGAACCAGCACAACTATAGCCTCTATTAATGGGACAAACTATAGCTCAGGTCTTCACAGTAAAATATCTAGGGGTCTGGTTCAACTCGAAAGGTACTTGGGGATGCCACATTCGGTATCTGAAACAGAAATGCCAACAAAGGATCAACTTTCTTCGTACAATAACCGGAACGTGGTGGGGTGCCCACCCAGGAGACCTAATTAGGTTGTATCAAACAACGATACTGTCGGTACTGGAATACGGATGATTCTGCTTTCGATCCGCTGCGAACATACATTTCATCAAACTCGAAAGAATTCAGTATCGTTGTTTGCGTATCGCCTTAGGGTGCATGCAGCCGACCCATACGATGAGTCTCGAAGTCCTGTCGGGCGTTCTCCCGCTGAAAAATCGATTTTGGGAACTCTCATATCGATAGCTCATTCGATGCGATATCTTGAACCCGTTGATGATTGAAAATTTCGAAAGGCTTGTTGAGCTCAATTCTCAGACCCGTTTTATGTCCCTGTACTTTGACTACATGGCGAAGAATATTAATCTCTCTTCTTACAACCCCAACCGTGTGCATCTCATAAATACTTCTGAATCTACTGTTTTCTTCGACACATCCATGAAAGATGAGATTAATGGAATTCCGGACCACATACGCCCACAAGTGGTTCCAAATATTTTTTATAATAAATTCCGAGAAGTCGACTGTTCTAAGATATTTTATACTGACGGATCAAACCTCGAAGGGTCCACTGGCTTCGGTATTTTTAATCAAAAGTTCACCGCCTCCTACAAACTCAGTGACCCCGCTTCAGTTTACGCCGCAGAACTAGCTGCTATTCAGTATACCCTTGGAGTCATTGACACATTACCCGCAAACCATTATTTCATCGTCTCGGATTGTCTGAGTTCTATTGACGCTATTCGCTCGATGAAGCATGGAAAGCATTCCTCGTATTTTTTAGGGAAAATACGGGAGCTACTGAGTGCTTTATCTGACAAATCTTTCCAGATTACTTTGCTCCATTCCGGGCAATGAGAAGGCGGACTCCTTAGCTAAGGTGGGTGCCATTGAAGGTGACGTTTTTGAAAGACTTCCACGAATTTTTCAGTATTACTCATCAGAGAACCCACGAAAGTTGGCAAACCTCGTGGAGCAATGGGGTGCTAGGATATTCGATAGTTCCTAAGGTATCGACAAAACCTTGGTTCAAGGGGATGGATGTGGGTCGTGAGTTCATTCGTGTGATGTCCCGACTCATGGCGAACCATTACACGCTGGATGCACATCTCCGACGTATTGGGCTCGTGGAGAGTGGTGTCTGCGCTTGAGGCGACGGTTATCACGATATCGAGCACATAGTCTGGGCGTGCACCGAGTACAGTTCCGCCAGGTCTCGGCTTATGGACACCCTCCGAGCCCGAGGAAGACCACCCAACGTCCCGGTTCGAGATGTGTTGGCAAGCCGCGATGTCCTCATAAAACCTTCATAAAAACCATCAATATCCAACTTTAACTGCCCCTTTTTCCTTATCATTCTCAGAAGCGCTCTCTTCCACCTGTACCATACACCCACGATGGTTTGATGCGACTCCAAGGCGACACAAAACATCCCTGTCGAATGAGCCAACAAACACGGGACCTGAAGCACGAACATCACACGCACAACTCGAAATGTAGCCGATCAACATCTGAGCCGCACTACGAAATCGTCTGGAGAAACCCCTGCCATCTTGAGAACGACCACCCGGCGTCCCAGTACATGATTCTTCCTGATGAAGGCCACCCTAATTCTGTAATCCATCCGTTGATCTCCCGAAGCCTGAAATTGAAATAATGTTCTACCCCTGCCATCTTTGTCCACCCTACTTCCCCTGACTCTTATACACAGAAGTAACACCCGTTCCCCCCACCCCAAATATCTTCACGAAGCATTTTGCTCTTCTTGCCTTTTCTAGTTTTAACTATTATATTATATGATCTCGTTGAAAATGCTCAACTCTACTACCACATAAAATAACTCTAATTAATGTCCCCGAATCTTTACAAAATTTAATCACGCCATCTAATTATTTCTACTTTTAAGATAGTCGTAAAAATTTTCCCCCTTAGTTGAATATTATTTGCTCCAATAATCTCATTGCTAAAAATGTCAAACCATATTGCCATAAAAACTAAATGACCCCCTAATCTTACGAAAATTATATTACCCCCTTGTGTATATGTATAGCTATAAATGCGCCTTAGTTTAATTTCAAAAATCAATATGTAATCCCCTAGTTTTAAGTAATTTAAAATGTAAAACAGAACAAAATTGGCACCTTTAAGCTAACGCAAACCTGCCTTATCAAATAAACGAATTGAAAAAAAGTCGTGTTTTTCGATTCAACGAAAATGGAGGTGAACCAACGCGAGTCGAGAGAACAAATTCTTTCCAAACACCTGGAATTTCCTGACCTGTCGCACCGGTAGTTGGGAAAAATGTTGAACATTCACCATTCAACCGTCTCCAGAGTGTTGAAGCGGTTCCAGGAGCGGTTGACGTTGGACCACAGCAAAGGAGCTGGAAGAAAACCGGGACCGGAGAACAAAAAGACGGTAGAAAGGTGAAGCGGATGATTAAAGCAAATCCCAACGCCGTGATTTGGCTAAAAGGATCGGCTTGTCGCAGAGCTACGTCCAGAATGCAAAGAAGAGATCTGGACTACATACATACAAGGTACAGAACTTCCCAAACCGCGATGAGCGGCAACAATCGACGGCTAAAACTCGGGTACGGAAGCTCTACGAGAAGATGCTGACAAAATATGGCTGCTGTGGACGACGAAACGTATATAAAAGCCGATTTTAAGCAAATTCCGGGGTTGGAGTTTTTCACCGGCAAGAGCAAGTTCTATGTGGACGACAAATTTAAGAACAAAATGTCGAAGTTCGCCTCCAAATATCTCAGTAAATGGCGAGATCTACAAATCTGAGTGCCTCGAGAAGCGCCTTTTGCCGTTCTTGCAGCAGCACGACGAAGCTCCGCTATTTTGGCCAGATTTGGCATCATGCCACTATTCTAAAAGTGTCCTGGATTGGTATGAGGCCAATTCTGTCCATTTTGTTCCAAAGGACATGAATCCGCCAAACTGTCTGGAGCTGCGCCCGGTGGAGCAGTACTGGGCAATGATGAAGCGGGAACTTCGGAAGAGCAAGAAGACAGTCAAAGACGAGAAGGACATGTTAACAAAATGGAAAAAAACTGAGAAACTGGTACCGATGACACTGTAAAGACTTTGATGGAGGGCATCAAGCGAAAATGCGTTCAATTTTACACTCAAGGCTCCATCGATTAACTTTTCTTTTGATTTTTGAAGTAAATATATGTATAAAACTACCCTAAAATTTTGGTTTGATTTCAAACATTATAAGAAAATTGACATGACATTTTCGGTGTCGCAATAATTTCATGTTCGCCCTTTACAACAGCTAGAAATAACCACTGAACAATTCCAAGTTGTCTGATCACTTATCGGTGCAAAAAATTTCATTTGCGCGAACCATCTGACTGCAAATTTAACTTATAACTAACGGATCGAAAAGCGATATAGACAACTCCAAGCAACGGCGTAACCAAGAGGCATTGGAGTACCCCACCCCCCTCCCACAAACCAAAAAAAATCGGATGTAAGTTAAAAATTTATTTATTCCGACTGTTTTAATTCAATGTTACAATAATAATTATATGATCATTACATTGATAACTAGTTGTTTTAAATATCGTGAGGACTTTTAAAAAAAATTGTGGGAACCTAATCTGTAACTGATCCATTGGTATCACAGTTGTCTAATAACATCAATATCGGGAGTGGGCGTAGCGTATTGGTAAATCGATTGCCTTGTACGCAGCGCACCTGGGTTCGAGTCCCGACCCCGCACATAGGGTTAGAAATTTTTCCTAAGAGATTTTTCTAACCCGAAGAGGCGAATGACCTTAAGGTTAAAACCTCTATAATTGAAATAAAAAAACATCAATATCAAATACCTGCCTGAAAACATTCCAATAGAAACTCATTCCAGAGTTCTGAAATCAATCATAATCCTAAGATTTCCTATCATATTGAGTTTACTTCTGAAGGGATGTAGGGGAATTGTGGGGAAAACCGACACTGTGGGTAAAACCGACACCCCTCAACTTTCCCTAGAAATCAAATTTTTATTCATTTCATAATGACACTTTATTATTAGTATGATTATGTAGAGTATTTGAAGACAAATTTGATTTACGTTAGTACACCGAATGTCATAAAAATAAAAACATACGACAGTAGCTTTCATACGCGTCTGGATGTAAATTTTTGTTGGTAGATTTTAAGGTTTTAATCGAACAAAAGCTTTTCAAATCACCACATTTTACAGTACCTATTATTATCGGCCTTTCCCATGATCAACTGGGTGCATTTAATTAATTCACTGTTAATTGAAACAACGACTGGCAAATGATCGCTACCGTGAGGACCAGGTGCAACCTTCCACGTGCAATCTAACCGAAGTGATGTCGAGCACAGAGATAGATCTAATGCACTTGGACGTGCAGGAGGTCTGGGGACCCCAATGGGGATGCGTGTTGCTTCGCCAGTATTTAAAACTGTCATATTAAATTCGTCACAAACATTGTATATGAAAGAGGATCGATTATCATTGTAGAGGGAACCCCACAATACTCCGTGCGAGTTGAAATCTCCCAGTATCAGTCGCGGAGCAGCCATGGGTTCCACTACCTCAAAAATCTGACGTTGTCCAATTTGAGCTCTGGGAGGTATATATATATATATATATATATATATATATATATATATATATATATATATATATATATATATATATATATATATATATATATATATATATATATATATATATATATATATATATATATATATATATATATATATATATATATATATATATATATATATATATATATATATATATATATATATATATATATATATATATATATATATATATATATATATATATTATAAAGATAATAAAACAACCATTTTTGAAATCACTAATCACCCCTTGCGTCATTTCTAATCATGAAAAAATGACACTGGCCAAATTTGAGCGAAATCGGTTAACCCTAACTCCTCCCCCAAAGAGCTTAAAGCTTGTAAGGGATTTTTGGCCAAAATGTATGGGGAAACACTCGCAGTTCACAAAATCGTCGCTTGATGTCGCTGTAAACTTCCGAACATGGACCTAGGAAGGAGTTAAGCTTTTGAAGATATGCCGAACAAGTTTGTCGAAGACTGCAAGGCAATCCAACCAACCGTTAAAGAGTTATTAATGTTTAAAATAGGATACTGCTGCTTAACATTCGCAAAGGGCGTACTCCGCTTATCTCATGTATGTGAACCATATGTAAAAGTGGGGTAAGGTTAAGAAAAACTCATATATCTCTGAAACGAAGGGAGATAGAAAATTATGATGTTCCACAAAAATGTAGAGGAATAAAAGGACTTTTTGGTTTCACTGGAAAGTTTTAGGATTTCTCCGCATGGTGGCGGTAGTGAGCCAAGCAATTCAATGGGAGTGCTCCTATCAGTACAACGGTAAGAGATGGCGTATTTAGATGTTCTACAAAGTTATAGAGTAGCAAAAAATACTTTACTTTCTCATTTAAAAAATGCAAACTTCTACCACCTGGTGGCGCCAGTGAGCAAAATTAATTGGAGGTAATACGCCTATCTATGCAATGGTAAGAGATAGTGCAATCTGATGTTCTGCGAAGTTATACAGTATTTCAAAGGCTTTCGTGTCTCGTTGCAAAAATAGAATTTAGATTGCATAGTGGTGCTAACAGCATAACATTCATATATTTTTGAGAAAGAATCTATTTTGATAGATCTTTTGAATGTTTTCTTATTTTTCCGCACAATGTACAGTAGTCCAGAATGCAAATTAAGCAGCAATTTTGAGATTTTACTAAATCTAACCAACTTAGCCTTATTAGGTCTTCGGAGAAGTTTTCGAAGTTTGTGAGCCCTTTCTTTTTGTTAAAACAACAGTTAGGGTGGTCCAATTTTACCAAGATAAAAACAATAACTGTTTAATCATTCTAGCTAGAGCCAAACGACCATCAACGAAGTTGTAGCACGACAAATTTTGGAAAAGTTTGGTAAAGACATTTAAGCTCTGACATACTTTTTATTTTACAGCAAATTTAAAATCGAAGGTTAGGGTGTTTTTTGGTGTTTCTTAGAAAAACTGTTTTATTTAAATAACCTTTGAATTTATTGATTAAAAACCGAAGTAGTATGCGGACAACTTTAAGATTGTTTTAAGGTGAATAATTTGTTTCATGGCACCACATGTCTAACTATTTTCGTTGAAAAGTCATGAGCACTTGTTCGCCAAAAATGGGGTTTTTTTGTTATAACAATATCACTCGTTGGGGCAAACAAAAGATAATTCATTTTCGACCATAAAAAAGTCATGATTAGATTCATAATTGAGCAAAAAAATTATATATAAAAATATTAAATATATAAAATTGATTTAAAAAAAAATTGTTTTTGATATGTTAAGTGCTCATATCTTCAAAATAATAGAAGCTAGAGTTTTGGTGTGTTAGAAGAAAATGTTCATCTTCAAAACTCCGAAAAACATCTGAAGGAAAAGGTTGGAAAAAAATAAAAACTGAAAAAGTTATATTAAAAATTTCGGTTTTTCATGCATTGACCCTTTGTAATATGTTTAAATTACGTTCACGGTGGACAATATAAAAAATATATTTACGTTTTGCCTTTCTCACGTAGAACGGTTATGCAATCACTCTAAAAATCGCCAACCCAATTCCGGCCGGAGGGCCGAATGTCATATGCAATTCGACTCAGTTCTTCGAGATCGGAAAATGTCTCTGTGTATGTATGTGTGTATGTGGAAAAAATGTCACCTCTGTTTCTCAGAGATGGCTGGACCGATTCGCACAAACTTAGTCTCAAATGAAAGGTACAACCTTCCTATCGGGTGCTATTGAATTTTTTATTGATTGGACTTCCGGTTCCAGAGTTACGGGTTGAAGAGTGCGTCCACGCAGCAAATTCCCATATAAACTAAAATGAAAAATTCTCAGAGGGTGAGGAATAATTTCAAAATCGAATTTGCATTTTTGATGCGAAATGACTTTAAAATGCATGAAACGTTGAGATTTGATGAAATCTCGAAAAAAAAAAATTTGAATAAAATTGTTGTGGACTTTGGCACCTTTTTACCTTTCTCATATAGAAAGGTTATGCAATCACTCTAAAAATCGGCAACCTAATCCCGGCCCGGAGGGCCGAATGTCATATGCTATTCGACTCAGTTCGTCGCGATCGGAAAATGTTTGTGTGTGTATGTGTGTGTGTGTGTGCGTATGTGTGTATGTGGAAAAAAATGCCACCTCTGTTTCTGAGAGATGGCTGGACCGATTTGCACAAACTTAGTCTCAAATGAAAGGTACAACCTTCCTATGGGCTGCTATTGAATTTTTTATTGATTGGACTTCCGGTTCCAGAGTTACGGGTTGAAGAGTGCGTCCACGCAGCGAATTCCCATACACACTAAAATGAAAAATTCTCAAAAGGGGGAGTAAGGGAAAATTTCAAAATCGAATTTGCATTTTTGATGCCAAATGACTTTAAAATGCATGAAACGTTGAGATTTGATGAAATATCGAAAAAAATTTTTGACTAAAATTGACTTTTTTTGACTTTGGCACCTTTTTGTCTTTCTCATATAGAAAGGTTATGCAATCACTCTAAAAATCGTCAACCTAATCCCGGAGGGCCGCGATTTTTTTTTTTTGACTTATTTATGCGTAGGTAGGAGTATGCAATGAGGGGTTGCTACTTTAAAATTGAAACTAGTTTAAAATTTCTTAACAAATTGAAAATTCAGCAGGGTCAAGCGGTTTCAAGCGATGTTTCAGTGTCGACAAATGAGAAAAGCACAATTGCACCACTAGGTGGATTAAAACAGGTTTTTATTATAAAATATTGCACTTTACAATAATTATTATTTTAAATAGTCGGTAGGGTGGGTCTAATTTTTTTGAAATCAGGAAATTAACATTTTAATGGTTTGAGATAGAGTTGCGCTCTCTTCCAGAAAATTGAAGAAAATAAAATTTTAAAAAACTTTGTCGAAGACACTAAAACTGTATGTCGTGTAATTTTCATTTTACAAGAAATTTACCAAAAAGCATGTTTCTTAAAAAATGGTTTATCTTTGTATAACTTTTGCAGTTTTAATTTTTCATTAAGATCACTTTACAAAAAACTTTCAGATATTTTGAAGGAGAACAATTTGTCTTAACATCCCGAACCTCTAGCTTATCTAGTTAAAAAGTATAAGTACTTTTTACTAAAAATAAATCATTTTTTGAGTAAATACTGCAAGTTATAAAAAATATCGTATTCGCCAGTTTTTGGTTATCCATACTACAAAGCATGCTTCTCCCCTATTAAAGTGCAGAATATGAGCGACCGAAGGTAAAGGTCATTGGACCAGCTTTTATTAAATTGCAGTGTGGAAGTCAGATGTGTATTTCAGGCGTTTAGGTCGGACTGGAGTTCCATCCGGATTTTATTCAACATATTTGCAATATACATAATTTTTATTGTATTCAAAATTACATTTTATTTCTTCTATGTATTTCATTACCTTTTATTATCGCTATTTGAAAAACGTTTATTACATTTGTTATATACATATTTTCATGATATTTATTAATTTGATCTTTTGGGCAGTGAGGGTGCATCAGGGCATCATACAAACTGTGCCGTGGATTAAAGTTTCTGAATTTTACCGGTAACGAATCTATTTTTATTTTGTTCCTAACAATTTTCCACGTTCAACAAGTTACATTCTCAAAAGGCAAATAATCCCAACTTCTTGTATTCGGACAAAGTGATAAAAGATTCCGTTCGATTTCTGAGATTTCTTCACATTGGAAAAACTGCAAAATATGCATGAATTGCATCACGGAGCAGAAAAATTATAAAAAATAAGGGTACCCTACTTTCCCGTATTTTTCTAGAGACAGAAATATCTCCATTCAAATCTAAGGTTATTTTCTAATTTTCTGATTGCTACTTCAAAAGTTATTGCATCTACTCTATTTTTTCCATATGGTATCAATTTCAAAAATTTCAAGCGAAGTGCGGGAGTCTAGAAATGTCCAAATGATGTGAAATTTGGCATCTGAGCTTACTTTGACATTTGTCACAATATGATAGGGGGGGCTTTGAGAATTAAAAAAATTGCAATGCCCTAGTGTGAAAAGTGCTTTTTAACAGTTTTTTTTTTTTAATTAGCTACCGAAATTAATTATCCCGATAAACTCTTTATATAGCTTTATGACATATTCTTTCGTGACGTTACAACGATTTGACGATTCTTCATTCCATAAATATGTTATAACTTTATCAAATGAACGCCTACATCACAGATTCGGAAGCCGGAAAAATTTCACTAAAGATTTAAAAAACATAAATTGAATATACTGGAAGAGGATTGTTTTATGATCGATAATGTAACGTGACGTTACAACGCATCACAAATTAGAACTTTCAACGTATTTACAAAAAATGTCAAAATATCTGCTCTATAAGATTTTTATTAAGAACAAATCTTCTATGATGTATTTCTAAATAGCATACGAATAACTAGGTGTCATTAAATATATTTTTTATTGTTTTGTTTCTTATAAAGCATCTTTTAACTTTCGTGACGTTACAACGCTCTTTTCTCCGAAAAGCGATATCTCATTGCGTTGTAACTTCACGAAAATCTTCAACTTTTCTAAAACTCTATAAGTTACGCTGGTGCTATTGTTTTGAGTAAAATTTTAAATATTTATCACATTTAGCCATGATTTAATGATAATTAACTAGAATAACAATATGGGGTTGTTGTAAAATCACGATACAGTTTATTTTTTGATTGTAGCAGAAATAATTGATCAAACTAAGAAAATTTTTATTTCATATCTTGTTGTGGATAGATTTGAGCTATTAGACACATTTATTTATTTGACACGACTCAATATGGTAGTTTAACGGAGCCAAAATGGCAGCTTTTATCACATATTTCGCAAACAAAAATAAATTGGCAGTACTGCTTTCTTTTATTTGGTAAAGAGTCAGGTTCCCGATCAGAGTTTATAGCATGATATTTGTATTGTTGGGCTTAAAGCCGTGTGGTGTCCGGCCGGCTGAAATCTTTTTGCACTATTTCAGCCAAGAATAGAACCTCTGGGAACTGCTCCCATGTCGTAAGAGGCGACTAACAACATGCTAGAAGTTCCTAGGTCGAGGTATTGCTCCGTACCGAAGACTTAACCTGGCGAACCTTAAGGTTCAGGGTTGTTAATCGATAATTAATCGTCATCGTCGATAACGTTAACCACCCGTCAACGTCATCGGAAACTCCGTTAACGATAATGTATCGTCGGATTCATGGTCATCGTCGATAATTCATCGGTGGTTATCGCGATACATTTTGCGTTACTTTCCTGTTTATTGGAGTTGAAGTTGATGCGGTTAAATTTCAATTGTTTAGAAATAAATAACTATTGAAGGACACGTTGTTGGCAGTTGAAAATCAATAGTTTGGACATTTTCTAAGCACAGGGGGGGGGGGGGGTGGGTTTCGACGATGTGTCAAAATCGAATTTTTTGTCAACTTTTCGGGAGTGTTTTATATTGAAGGGAAAGTTATTGGCAGTTGACAATCAATAGTTTTGGACATTTTCAATACACAGGAGGTTCGACGATGTGTGAAAATAGATTTTGTTCAACTTTTGGGGAAAGTTTATTATATTGAAAAAGCTATTGGTAAGTGAATAATCAGCTCCAATAAGACTTTAATTTGACTAGTATCGATGAACGCGGATCAATACGTACTGAAAATTCGCCGCGTCTAATTTCAAGTTCCGTTTTTGGTAACAAGCCCGTCCATCAGGTTAACGATCCTTGTATTTCCCTTCAATGTTCGATATAATCGTTCGTATACATGTATTTCACAAACAATCCGATATTAGAAATAGGAAACACTTTCGCTGATTTATAACATCTACAGCTATCATAACTCTTTGTCTGTATAACGTGTTATCACTCGATAGTTTGCAACCCAAAAAATATATCGTAGAGAAGGAATAGCGAAGTTAGTCTAAATAATGTCACAATAAATAGTGATCCGGCCCATTAAGAAGATAAGATTAGTTTTTCTGGGCAATACTCCCACGATCGGCTGTGTGGAGTTGAAATTGCTTTTGTTTAGAAAACATAGGATACTCTCGGTAGCCGGCTACCCAGATTTTAAAAGAACAAAAAACTAAACAAGATCTTTTTCGAGCGATCGTGTTTTCGAAAACTAACTGAACTACAAACTAAGGGATCATCCATAAATGACGTAGCATTATATGGGGGAGGGGAGAGTTTTGCATTTTGTGATGATGTGTGACGACGGGAGGGTAGGGGGTCATGTCAGGCTATGTAGCTTTTTCAAAGGGGAATAACTAACATCGGTTTTTATTTAAAAAAATCACGGGGACAGGGGGGGGGGCAGAGTTACCGTCAAGCTACGTAATTACCAGGGGGTATTTAGAGGTTTCTGACGAAATGCTACGATGGGGGAGGGGGCTGGTAAAAATTGCTCAAAAAATGCTACGTCATTTATGGATGATCACTAATAAACTATGCTTTACAGGTCGCATCGCTTGCTTGGAGCGAATCCCAGACCCTATTTCCTTCCAAACTACCAACTCCGCGACACCTATGGAAGAGTCTGATGAACCTTCGGTATAAGATTCCTCATTTTATTCAAACGATCGCCGGGTAAAATCAGCACCGACACGATAGAAACCACGAATAAATTCGTCGCGTGATTGAATATTATTAAAAAATATAAGCAGTGCTCCTTATAGCCGGCTATCCGGAGTTCAAGTTGCTTATTTTGCTAATCGTATTAATACAACAAATGATAAATTTCCCAAATTCTCGGCAGCCGGCTGCCCAGAGCAATTATTACATGATAACGCTATTGGCACACTTACTAACAACTCTCCCCTTCCCGTGATACATGTGGAGATGCAGAGGATTCCTCGGTCTCTAGTAGCAACATGTATCGGACTAACATTCCTTCCTTTCCCAGAAGATCTGCATTCGGACGTAGCCGGCGTCGGTATTGATCAGCATGCAGGGATCGGAATAGATTGTACAATGTGGCTCATCATGTTATTCCCAAGCATGTTGTTCCAATCAACATTTTGCAACCTAATTTGGTTCTGGTCAATAACGGAGTAGCAACTACGGGCGATCTCTTATGCTTATGCTTATGCTTTATGATATTTGTATTGTTGGGCTTAAGCAAGTGGATTTAAATGACAAAGCGAGCACAATATAAGCGTCAGACAATCGACAATGCTAAGTACTCTGAAATATTGTATATATTATTGTTACAAAGATTCAGAGAAAAAAAACACGTCACATCGCCGTCATGTTACTAAAGAATGTGTTACATCCAATCGTCAATTCGACGGAATTTTAAATGTCTGCAAACACCCCAATAAACACTCCCTCATCTATCTTTTTTGAGATCATTTGAGATGAGCCAAAGCGATTTAGTGCGGTCACCCAGATAATTATGTTTTTGCAACCTCCCGTAAATTCGGATAGATACCCGTCTATATTGGATTTAATACGTCAGGCATTTCGATTATGTTGCTTCGACGATGTATTCCGGCTTGTAACGGAAGAATTGGTTAGTTACTAACTGACGGCACGTGCGGCTATAACAGAGGTTGCAGACAACCTTATAACGGGTGTCTCGTCGATGATGGCGAAGTGTGGAATGGTTGATTACTGTGAGGAAAGATATATTCAGGGAACGTATTATTATTCATGGCTAAATACTAACTCGAGAACAAAGTTCAAAAATTCCATCGTATGTCCTGGACTACGTTACTGTTAGCGTAATTGCACCGGAACGTGCCATTTGACGGGTGCCGAGGAGAGTACAGCGCAGGTGGACTTTTAAATGAAATATAATGTGACGTTGCTCAATCGTTGATTAAAATACCTTCTCTAGTGCATTCAAGTGTTGTAGATCAAATCTTACATAAAATTTCGTTTATTTTCTGAATCTATAATTAGGTTTGATGAAGGAGTTCATTTGAAAAAGTTATAAAAGATTTATAGAATGAAGGTTGGTCAAATCGTTGTAACGCCAAGAAAGAATGTGTCGATGGTATATAACCCCTTAAGCACTTAAGGATATACATTTTGAATTTATGCTAGTATAATTTCCTGTTTACGAAACAACTTGAAAGCGTTTAAATAAACCATACGTAGGAAAATTTGACATTATATCTGATAAATCATTCAAGCGTCCGATAAAAGTTGAATTGCGTGACATTACAACGCAAAGTGTACCCTGTTCTAACTTTAATTCCGCATATCCAATAAAAGAAATTGTAGGCTTTTTAGAAAAGTATTTTTTAATACAAAGAGAATCCGGAATATAAATTTGAACAAAATTTTAGTTTTTTAATAAAATTAAAAAATGGGCATTTTTCGTGACGTTACAACGCAGAAACAATCAAAACTTCTATTAGTTCAAAAAGTATTAGTGGTTAAATCAAGAAAAAAAATCTTTCTAGTTTTTACTGTTCTACACTCAATAACGAACAAATTCCTTTAAACAGATAAAAATTTCAATAATAGTTTCATGAAATAGAACTTTTCTTAAAAGTCAATAATTCAGAAGCCATTTTCCGTGAAATTCAACTTACTTTTCTATATATTTTTCAACTATTTGTCGAAATGCTAATAGTTGGATTACATAACTTTTTAATGGTTTAAACACTACCGAATCGAGGAAAAAATATTGTGATACTAAAATAAGACAAAACAAAAACGTCCTTCTGGTGTACAAGCCAGCCGGAATGTGTCTTATACAGTTTATAGGAAAACCTTTCAAACGAGCTATATATTGTTTAAATTGGACTATTATCAAAAGAGATATTCAACATTAAATACGGACGAAAGATTTTTAGCATTTCCCATAGCCATATATGAGACCAAAAACATGCAATCTATTACTAACGCCAAAACGGTTAGTTTTAGGTCAATAAATAATAATAAATAATCCCTTGCTTGTGGTATTCTGCTTTTGCTGATTAATCCCCCCATGAGTGAGATATTTTCATGAATTATCTTGGAAGATATTTTATTGAAATGATGCCTTCAGCAAATTTGTAGCTCTTTTTTGCGAATATCTTTACTGAAGACATCAAATATCTATTTTGAATACATTAAAAGTTATGGCTTGTTGTTTGTGGATTACTCTTTAACGCCTATTTATTGTTCATTATAGTAATAATACATTTAAATAAGCCAAATCAAGGAGTTTTTATTCTCAGGTGATGCGATCCTCAAAAACGCCGATCAGCCATGTTGGTTTTAGAAACGACAGCCAACAATATTGTTTACTATTTCTCTTCATATGTTTGCTTAGGTTTCAGGCGGTAAACAAAGTTGTTCGCTGTCATTTTTCTTCCCCGCAGTATGCTGCACGCTTACCTCACTCCTCACCTAGTTACCGCCAAAGACGAATCATCATATAACTCTAAGCACCTTGAGCCAAATATTATTTCGATAAAACGAATTTCGTATTTCATTTTTCAAGCTAAAGGGCGAACACGAAATTATTGCGACACATTCAACAGGGCATAACTTTTTTATCATTGGGTAAAAATCAACCAAATTTTGCACACTTTCTCATTGATGTGTATTGTTTACATGCTGTCAAACTCGAAGTCGTGTTTTTTTTCAGTCTCTACGCATCGCTCGACCGAGATAGAAGTGTTTTGTTTTCGGTCCGTTGGAAAAAGAACAGTACAGTAATCCGCGTTCAAGGTTATCTTGCCATTCTCGGCCTCTTCGAGGTTTGGACTTTTATTTTCTTTTGTGCGTGTGTTAACCGTTAGGCCACATTCCTCAACCTTTTGTTCGTAAAGTGAGGATTGAACAATAACCAGCTATATAAGCTGGACTGGTGCGTCGTGGGAAACGAGTATACAGATAAGTGAAATCTACCTTTTTGATACATTTACGGCTTTTTCCCGTCTGCGCGGGTGCTAACCCCGTGCGTTGGCGGTGTCGATGGCTCCCTCCCCGGATGGCCAAATGGAGATCGAGTCGACTCCTAAGGCTCTCCCCCGACCCAAACAATATCCAGAGCTCTCGATCGGTCCCTTTGTGGTCTTCTTTCGGTCCAAAACAAAATCGCTGAATTTATTACAGATTTCAAAAGACCTGACGGAACGGTTCTCGGCTGTAACCGAAATAAAAAAGGTCCGCTCAGACAGGCTGAGGGTCGTGCTGACTAACTCAAAGCAGGCAAACGATATTGCTTGCTGCGAGCACTTTACGAAGGACTATCACGTGTATATTCCAGCTGTAAAAGTACAGTCTGAGAAGTGTCCATACTGCGCAGAGAATCTGCATGATATCTCGGCAGGTCCCGCGTACAAACTACGCGGGGATAAACTAAAACGTTCCCTCGCAGAAATGCTAAAGAAAGCTACGCCACCAACCTCAACAAACATCTATGCTCACTTGCCTCCTAACGAGGGCGAGGGTGATGACCCACAAGAGGGAACTTCTACTAGGGTGCCTAGAAGTTATAGGAAGAGGAGGAACATTTCCTCTCCTAAAGTTCCTTGTTAAGGCCAGAAGGTATCCCTTGACGGGGCTCCGAAGGTCACATCTATTGGAAGTGTTGCAACCAAACCGAAGCAAGTAGCTCCTGGTCTCGGAGGATTAAACTCAGAGAAGGAGTTCCCAGCACTTCCCGGTACATCAAAAATCCTAAGTGTTCCTCTGTTTCAGTGCGAGAATAATCGCGGCACTGGAATTATCAAACTCTCGGACATTGTGGACTGGATA
Organism: Topomyia yanbarensis; assembly: GCF_030247195.1. Taxonomy (NCBI): domain Eukaryota; kingdom Metazoa; phylum Arthropoda; class Insecta; order Diptera; family Culicidae; genus Topomyia; species Topomyia yanbarensis. Next base: position 100,280,661 of record NC_080670.1, on the reverse strand, counting down.
ATAAAAACTTTCAGTATAACTGATCCTATTAAAAGTCTTATGTTAGCTTTTCTCCCTACAGTAAGAACATTTTTGAAGCAGCTGACTGCTAAATGGCCCCTCCTCTCAGCGATTGTATCCTTCGATGGCTAACTCATCGAACGAGGTCACGGATTTGATCACTGTTTTACAGTGGAATCATCCCGAAAATCGATTCCTTCAAAATTTTAATAAATAGTTTGAGTTGCGATGCATTTGCATTATGTGAAACTTGGTTAACTTCAGATATAGATCTCAACTTCCACGATTTTAATATTATTCGCCTGGATCGAGACACCCGCTATGGAGGAGTGCTTTTGGAGATCAAAAAGCGCTATTCCTTCTACAGCATTAACCTTCCCTCGATAACAGGTATTGAAGTTGTCGCTTATCAAGTAACAACCAAAGGCAAAGATCTTTGCATAGCTTCCATATATATTCCCCCCAACACCGCGATTGGGCATCGCCAGCTACATGACATCATAGAATCCCTGCCTGCACCGCGACTAGTTTTAGGCGACTTTAACTCTCACGGTACGGAATGGGGTTGCCTTTATGATGATAACCGTTCCTCTTTAATTCACAATATTTGCGACAATTTCAACATGACAATTCTAAACACGGGTGAAATGACACGGATTCCTCCCCCACCAGCGCGCCCAAGCGCATTAGATTTATCCCTTTGCTCGACCTCGCTGCAGTTAGAATGCGCGTGGAAGGTAATCCCTGATCCCCACGGTAGCGACCATCTGCCGATCGTAGTCTCGATCACCAACAGCTCAAGGCCATTGGAAACAATCAATATTTCGTATGACCTCACACGAAATATCTATTGGAAGAGCTATGCTGCAGCGATATCCGACAACATCGAATCTACTCAAGAACTTCCTCCGGAGGAAGAGTACAGCTTTTTGGTTGGCTTGATTCTCGACAGCGCGAATCAAGCTAAGACTAAGCCAGTACCCGGAGCGAACATACAAAAACGTTCTCCCAATCCCTGGTGGGATAAAGAGTACTCAGACGTGTACGCAGAGAAGGCCGCCGCGTTTAAGACCTTCCGGAACGACGGGTTACCCGCTAGTTTTCGACAGTACGCGACGTTAGACAAGCGAATTAAGAGTTTGATGAAAGCCAAGAAACGCGGTTATTGGCGCCGGTTCGTCGACGGATTCACGAGAGAAACATCCATGAGCACTCTTTGGGGAACAGCGCGACGTATGCGAAACCGAAACAGTACTAATGAGAGCGTGGAATATTCAAACCGTTGGATATTCGATTTCGCCAAGAAGGTTTGTCCGGATTCCGCCCCGGCACAGAAGATCTACCGCGCCGCGTCCCGTCACGATAACGCGAACGAAACACCTTTTTCGATGGTGGAGCTCTCACTTGCTCTCTTGTCGTGTAACAATAAAGCTCCAGGGCCAGACAGAATCAAATTCAACTTGTTGAAGAATCTGCCAGACTCTGCCAAGAGACGCTTGTTGAACTTATTTAATAAGTTTCTTGAGGCTAACATTGTCCCACACGATTGGAGGCAAGTGAAGGTCATCGCCATCCAAAAACCAGGAAAACCAGCCTCCGACCACAATTCGTATCGACCGATCGCAATGCTATCTTGTATCCGGAAGTTGTTCGAGAAGATGATCCTATCCCGCCTCGCCAATTGGGTCGAAGCAAATGGCTTACGATTGTCTTGCGTTGCTCTCAACCAAAATTAAAATTGCCTATGCTAGTAAAGAGCAGATGGCATCAGTGTTCCTAGATATAAAGGGGGCTTTTGATTCAGTTTCTATCAACATTCTTTCAGAGAAGCTGCACCAGAATGGTCTTTCAGCGACTATAAACAACTTTTTACTAAACTTGTTGTCGGAAAAGCACATGCATTTTTCGCATAGTGACTAATCGACATCACGATTTAGCTACATGGGCCTTCCCCAGGACTCATGTCTAAGCCCCCTGTTATACAATTTCTACGTCGACGACATTGATGAATGTCTTGACAATTCCTGCACGTTAAGGCAACTTGCAGACGATGGCGTGGTGTCTGTTACGGGACCCAAAGCTGTCGATGTACAAGGACCATTACAGAATACCTGGGACAATTTGTCTGCTTGGGCTATTAAGCTGGGTATCAAATTCTCCACGGAGAAAACTGAGCTAGTTGTATTTTCTAGGAAGCGTGAACCAGCACAACTATAGCCTCTATTAATGGGACAAACTATAGCTCAGGTCTTCACAGTAAAATATCTAGGGGTCTGGTTCGACTCGAAAGGTACTTGGGGATGCCACATTCGGTATCTGAAACAGAAATGTCAACAAAGGATCAACTTTCTTCGTACAATAACCGGAACGTGGTGGGGTGCCCACCCAGGAGACCTAATTAGGTTGTATCAAACAACGATACTGTCGGTACTGGAATACGGATGATTCTGCTTTCGATCCGCTGCGAACATACATTTCATCAAACTCGAAAGAATTCAGTATCGTTGTTTGCGTATCGCCTTAGGGTGCATGCAGCCGACCCATACGATGAGTCTCGAAGTCCTGTCGGGCGTTCTTCCGCTGAAAAATCGATTTTGGGAACTCTCATATCGATAGCTCATTCGATGCGATATCTTGAACCCGTTGATGATTGAAAATTTCGAAAGGCTTGTTGAGCTCAATTCTCAGACCCGTTTTATGTCCCTGTACTTTTACTACATGGCGAAGAATATTAATCTCTCTTCTTACAACCCCAACCGTGTGCATCTCATAAATACTTCTGAATCTACTGTTTTCTTCGACACATCCATGAAAGATGAGATTAATGGAATTCCGGACCACATACGCCCACAAGTGGTTCCAAATATTTTTTATAATAAATTCCGAGAAGTCGACTGTTCTAAGATATTTTATACTGACGGATCAAACCTCGAAGGGTCCACTGGCTTCGGTATTTTTAATCAAAAGTTCACCGCCTCCTACAAACTCAGTGACCCCGGTTCAGTTTACGCCGCAGAACTAGCTGCTATTCAGTATACCCTTGGAGTCATTGACACATTACCCGCAAACCATTATTTCATCGTCTCGGATTGTCTGAGTTCTATTGACGCTATTCGCTCGATGAAGCATGGAAAGCATTCCTCGTATTTTTTAGGGAAAATACGGGAGCTACTGAGTGCTTTATCTGACAAATCTTTCCAGATTACTTTGCTCCATTTCGGGCAATGAGAAGGCGGACTCCTTAGCTAAGGTGGGTGCCATTGAAGGTAACGTTTTTGAAAGACTTCCACGAATTTTTCAGTATTACTCATCAGAGAACCCACGAAAGTTGGCAAACCTCGTGGAGCAATGGGGTGCTAGGATATTCGATAGTTCCTAAGGTATCGACAAAACCTTGGTTCAAGGGGATGGATGTGGGTCGTGAGTTCATTCGTGTGATGTCCCGACTCATGGCGAACCATTACACGCTGGATGCACATCTCCGACGTATTGGGCTCGTGGAGAGTGGTGTCTGCGCTTGAGGCGACGGTTATCACGATATCGAGCACATAGTCTGGGCGTGCACCGAGTACAGTTCCGCCAGGTCTCGGCTTATAGACACCCTCCGGGCCCGAGGAAGACCACCCAACGTCCCGGTTCGAGATGTGTTGGCAAGCCGCGATGTCCTCATAAAACCTTCATAAAAACCATCAATATCCAACTTTAACTGCCCCATTTTCCTTATCATTCTCAGAAGCGCTCTCTTCCACCTGTACCATACACCCACGATGGTTTGATGCGATTCCAAGGCGACACAAAACATCCCTGTCGAATGAGCCAACAAACACGGGACCTGAAGCACGAACATCACACGCACAACTCGAAATGTAGCCGATCAACATCTGAGCCGCACTACGAAATCGTCTGGAGAAACCCCTGCCATCTTGAGAACGACCACCCGGCGTCCCAGTACATGATTCTTCCTGATGAAGGCCACCCTAATTCTGTAATCCATCCGTTGATCTCCCGAAGCCTGAAATTGAAATAATGTTCTACCCCTGCCATCTTTGTCTACCCTACTTCCCCTGACTCTTATACACAGAAGTAACACCCGTTCCCCCCACCCCAAATATCTTCACGAAGCATTTTGCTCTTCTTGCCTTTTCTAGTTTTAACTATTATATTATATGATCTCGTTGAAAATGCTCAACTCTACTACCACATAAAATAACTCTAATTAATGTCCCCGAATCTTTACAAAATTTAATCACGCCATCTAATTATTTCTACTTTTAAGATAGTCGTAAAAATTTTCCCCCTTAGTTAAATATTATTTGCTCCAATAATCTCATTGCTAAAAATGTCAAACCATATTGCCATAAAAACTAAATGACCCCCTAATCTTACGAAAATTATATTACCCCCTTGTGTATATGTATAGCTATAAATGCGCCTTAGTTTAATTTCAGAAATCAATATGTAATCACCTAGTTTTAAGTAATTTAAAATGTAAAACAGAACAAAATTGGCACCTTTAAGCTAACGCAAACCTGCCTTATCAAATAAACGAATTGAAATTGTTTTTCGATTCAACGAAAATGGAGGTGAACCAACGCGAGTCGAGAGAACAAATTCTTTCCAAACACCTGGAATTTCCTGACCTGTCGCACCGGCAGTTGGGAAAAATGTTGAACATTCACCATTCAACCGTCTCCAGAGTGTTGAAGCGGTTCCAGGAGCGGTTGACGTTGGACCACAGCAAAGGAGCTGGAAGAAAACCGGGACCGGAGAACAAAAAGACGGTAGAAAGGTGAAGCGGATGATTAAAGCAAATCCCAACGCCGTGATTTGGCTAAAAGGATCGGCATGTCGCAGAGCTACGTCCAGAATGCAAAGAAGAGAGCTGGACTACATACATACAAGGTACAGAACTTCCCAAACCGCGATGAGTGGCAACAATCGACGGCTAAAACTCGGGTACGGAAGCTCTACGAGAAGATGCTGACAAAATATGGCTGCTGTGGACGACGAAACGTATATAAAAGCCGATTTTAAGCGAATTCCGGGGTTGGAGTTTTTCACCGGCAAGAGCAAGTTCTATGTGGACGACAAATTTAAGAACAAAATGTCGAAGTTCGCCTCCAAATATCTCATTTGGCAGGCCATCTGCTCTTGCGGACTGAGGAGTGAGCTATTTGTGACAAAGGGCACAGTAAATGGCGAGATCTACAAATCTGAGTGCCTCGAGAAGCGCCTTTTGCCGTTCTTGCAGCAGCACGACGAAGCTCCGCTATTTTGGCCAGATTTGGCATCATGCCACTATTCTAAAAGTGTCCTGGAGTGGTATAAGGCCAATTCTGTCCATTTTGTTCCAAAGGACATGAATCCGCCAAACTGTCTGGAGCTGCGCCCGGTGGAGCAGTACTGGGCAATGATGAAGCGGGAACTTCGGAAGAGCAAGAAGACAGTCAAAGACGAGAAGGACATGTTAACAAAATGGAAAAAAACTGAGAAACTGGTACCGATGACACTGTAAAGACTTTGATGGAGGGCATCAAGCGAAAATGCGTTCAATTTTACACTCAAGGCTCCATCGATTAACTTTTCTTTTGATTTTTGAAGTAAATATTTGGTTTGATTTCAAACATTATAAGAAAATTGACATGACATTTTCGGTGTCGCAATAATTTCATGTTCGCCCTTTACAACAGCTAGAAATAACCACCGAACAATTCCAAGTTGTCTGATCACTTATCGGTGCAAAAAATTTCATTTGCGCGAACCATCTGACTGCAAATTTAACTTATAACTAACGGATCGAAAAGCGATATAGACAACTCCAAGCAACGGCGTAACCAAGAGGCATTGGAGTACCCCACCCCCCTCCCACAAACCAAAAAAGAATCGGATGTAAGTTAAAAATTTATTTATTCCGACTGATTTAATTCAATGTTACAATAATAATTATCTGATCATTACATTGATAACTAGTTGTTTTAAATATCGTGAGGACTTTTAAAAAAAATTGTGGGAACCTAATCTGTAACTGATCCATTGGTATCACAGTTGTCTAATAACATCAATATCGGGAGTGGGCGTAGCGTATTGGTAAATCGATTGCCTTGTACGCAGCGCACCTGGGGTCGAGTCCCGACCCCGCACATAGGGTTAGAAATTTTTCCTAAGAGATTTTTCTAACCCGAAGAGGCGAATGACCTTAAGGTTAAAACCTCTATAATTGAAATAAAAAAAAAACATCAATATCAAATACCTGCCTGAAAACATTCCAATAGAAACTCATTCCAGAGTTCTGAAATCAATCATAATCCTAAGATTTCCTATCATATTGAGTTTACTTCTGAAGGGATGTAGGGGAATTGTGGGGAAAACCGACACTGTGGGTAAAACCGACACCCCTCAGCTTTCCCTAGAAATCAAATTTTTATTCATTTCATAATGACACTTTATTATTAGTATGATTATGTAGAGTATTTGAAGACAAATTTGATTTACGTTAGTACGCCGAATGTCATAAAAATAAAAACATACGACAGTAGCTTTCATACGCGTCTGGATGTAAATTTTTGTTGGTAGATTTTAAGGTTTTAATCGAACAAAAGCTTTTCAAATCACCACATTTTACAGTACCTATTATTATCGGCCTTTCCCATGATCAACTGGGTGCATTTAATTAATTCACTGTTAATTGAAACAACGACTAGCAAATGATCGCTACCGTGAGGACCAGGTGCAACCTTCCACGTGCAATCTAACCGAAGTGATGTCGAGCACAGAGATAGATCTAATGCACTTGGACGTGCAGGAGGTCTGGGGACCCCAATGGGGATGCGTGTTGCTTCGCCAGTATTTAAAACTGTCATATTAAATTCGTCACAAACATTGTATATGAAAGAGGATCGATTATCATCGTAGAGGGAACCCCACAATACTCCGTGCGAGTTGAAATCTCCCAGTATCAGTCGCGGAGCAGCCATGGGTTCCACTACCTCAAAAATCTGACGTTGTCCAATTTGAGCTCTGGGAGGTATATATATATATATATATATATATATATATATATATATATATATATATATATATATATATATATATATATATATATATATATATATATATATATATATATATATATATATATATATATATATATATATATATATATATATATATATATATATATATATATATATATATATATATATATATATATATATATATATATATATATATATATATATATATATATATATATATATATATATATATTATAAAGACAATAAAACAACCATTTTTGAAATCACTAATCACCCCTTGCGTCATTTCTAATCATGAAAAAATGACACTGGCCAAATTTGAGCGAAATCGGTTAACCCTAACTCCTCCCCCAAAGAGCTTAAAGCTTGTAAGGGATTTTTGGCCAAAATGTATGGGGAAACACTCGCAGTTCACAAAATCGTCGCTTGATGTCGCTGTAAACTTCCGAACATGGACCTAGGAAGGAGTTAAGCTTTTGAAGATATGCCGAACAAGTTTGTCGAAGACTGCAAGGCAATCCAACCAACCGTTAAAGAGTTATTAATGTTTAAAATAGGATACTGCTGCTTAACATTCGCAAAGGGCGTACTCCGCTTATCTCATGTATGTGAACCATATGTAAAAGTGGGGTAAGGTTAAGAAAAACTCATATATCTCTGAAACGAAGGGAGATAGAAAATTATGATGTTCCACAAAAATGTAAAGGAATAAAAGGACTTTTTGGTTTCACTGGAAAGTTTTAGGATTTCTCCGCATGGTGGCGGTAGTGAGCCAAGCAATTCAATGGGAGTGCTCCTATCAGTACAACGGTAAGAGATGGCGTATTTAGATGTTCTACAAAGTTATAGAGTAGCAAAAAATACTTTACTTTCTCATTTAAAAAATGCAAACTTCTACCACCTGGTGGCGCCAGTGAGCAAAATTAATTGGAGGTAATACGCCTATCTATGCAATGGTAAGAGATAGTGCAATCTGATGTTCTGCGAAGTTATACAGTATTTCAAAGGCTTTCGTGTCTCGTTGCAAAAATAGAATTTAGATTGCATAGTGGTGCTAACAGCATAACATTCATATATTTTTGAGAAAGAATCTATTTTGATAGATCTTTTGAATGTTTTCTTATTTTTCCGCACAATGTACAGTAGTCCAGAATGCAAATTAAGCAGCAATTTTGAGATTTTACTAAATCTAACCAACTTAGCCTTATTAGGTCTTCGGAGAAGTTTTCGAAGTTTGTGAGCCCTTTCTTTTTGTTAAAACAACAGTTAGGGTGGTCCAATTTTACCAAGATAAAAACAATAACTGTTTAATCATTCTAGCTAGAGCCAAACGACCATCAACGAAGTTGTAGCACGACAAATTTTGGAAAAGTTTGGTAAAGACATTTAAGCTCTGACATACTTTTTATTTTACAGCAAATTTAAAATCGAAGGTTAGGGTGTTTTTTGGTGTTTCTTAGAAAAACTGTTTTATTTAAATAACCTTTGAATTTATTGATTAAAAACCGAAGTAGTATGCGGACAACTTTAAGATTGTTTTAAGGTGAATAATTTGTTTCATGGCACCACATGTCTAACTATTTTCGTTGAAAAGTCATGAGCACTTGTTCGCCAAAAATGGGGTTTTTTGTTATAACAATATCACTCGTTGGGGCAAACAAAAGATAATTCATTTTCGACCATAAAAAAGTCATGATTAGATTCATAATTGAGCAAAAAAATTATATATAAAAATATTAAATATATAAAATTGATTTAAAAAAAATTGTTTTTGATATGTTAAGTGCTCATATCTTCAAAATAATAGAAGCTAGAGTTTTGGTGTGTTAGAAGAAAATGTTCATCTTCAAAACTCCGAAAAACATCTGAAGGAAAAGGTTGGAAAAAAATAAAAACTGAAAAAGTTATATTAAAAATTTCGTTTTTCATGCATTGACCCTTTGTAATATGTTTAAATTACGTTCACGGTGGACAATATAAAAAATATATTTACGTTTTGCCTTTCTCATGTAGAACGGTTATGCAATCACTCTAAAAATCGCCAACCCAATCCCGGCCGGAGGGCCGAATGTCATATGCAATTCGACTCAGTTCTTCGAGATCGGAAAATGTCTCTGTGTATGTATGTGTGTATGTGGAAAAAATGTCACCTCTGTTTCTCAGAGATGGCTGGACCGATTCGCACAAACTTAGTCTCAAATGAAAGGTACAACCTTCCTATCGGGTGCTATTGAATTTTGAATACATGTTATTTGTGTAATCAAAAGTGATACATAGTGCCACTCTGTTGTTAACTAATACATATATTTTTTCCAGCTGGTAAAATTCACGGGAAATAACATTTTTTGGATAATAAACAGTCGGTGGTAAAATGTATCAGTGTGCCCCATGGGTAGGAACTATGAAACACGATGTCGTCTATAGTGAAATATTCTACTTATAAATTTTATTCTTTTGTTTTGACGAAGAATGATCCTAACGCTTTGAATTAAAATGTATCAGTGTGCCCCATGGGTAGGAACTATGAAACACGATGTCGTCTATAGTGAAATATTCTACTTATAAATTTTATTCTTTTGTTTTGACGAAGAATGATCCTAACGCTTTGAATTAAAGTTATATTGAGGCGAAAATCGTTTGTTTGCGAAAGAATCCATTATATCATCGCGTAACATCGAACCACCATATATGCATATTAGCTGCAATCCTGAAATAAGAGACAATTTCTACAAAATTTGGCCAAATTTACTAATTTTGCACTATATGAGTAGTATTTAGTGTGGAAAATCGGAACCCATTGACATTTTGAGACAGACCACAAAAACAAACAAAAATCACTGTTCCCCATACGCCATCGTTTCACAGTTACCCAATGGGTCTATTCATGAAAATTGTGAAATCGCACAGAACCATGAGTAGTTACCAAAAAACTTTGTTCGCGGCAAATGTTGAGCATAAAATTTGCTATAAATAGCAATAGACTAAACATTTATTCAATGAATGGTAATTCATAAAGATGGAATAATGTTTATCATTGTAAATTTACTCTGGCTATCACAAAACAAACAAATATCCATTAAAAGAGATAGAGTTATCAGATCTCTTCCAAAATATAGCAACACGTGTAAAGAATTAGAAATTGTGAAATATGAGGGAATGAGACGATTCCGATCATGCATTGTGATTTTATTGCGAATGTTTCATAGTTCCTGCTGATCCACTGTCACCCTCTCTCCCCTACATATCATCATGTGAAAATCTATTGAATTATTTCAATCCACAAACACATGAAATGCACACGGTTGCCACTTGAATATCCATTCGAGTGTGGGAAATATGGTTTTCAAATGAAATTCATGCGAACATGGTGTGAAAAGCACATCAACATCATAAGAAATACCATTGACTGAAATTTCCAAATGAATTACACGTGAATATCACTTTATTTTACTTATAGAATTCATTGGCAGAAGAATTGGTGAAATCAGTTGTTTTACATGTAGAAATGCACTACATGTTTTACATGCGAAAGTCATGTGGAAAGTTCATACTTTACTACTCAATAGCATGGCAATGAACATTCAATGGATAAATATGTCGTATTCACTTGGTTTTTTTGAATTTGATTTGTAACACCACATGAAATGTTTTTTAATGGATTTTCATGTGAAATTCAAAGTAAAATCATTTCTTTGACTTTTTATTACATTTCTTATAAAAGAAATGTATAGAATTCGCTCAAACTTTCAAGATTTTTTCCGAGGCCCGGAGGGCCGAGTCTTATATACCATTCGACTCAGCTCGACGATTTGGGACAATGTCTGTGTGTGTGTGTCTGTGTGTGTATGTAACGGACAAATTCTCACTCGTGTTTCTCAGCAATGGCTGAACCGATCTTATCCAAACCAACTTTAAATGAAAGAACTAAAAAACAGTATGAACGCTATTAATTTGTTTTTATTCTGATGTTTAGTTTCCAAGATATGAATGTTTGAATGCGTTAAAATGGCGTTTTTTTAAATTATCTGCCGAAATTAACAATATAGATTAACAATTCATATGTTTTTAGATAGCTTTAACGAACACCTTTCGAACAAGCTATAGATTGTTAAAATCGGACTATTATCAAAAGAGATATTTAATATTAAATGCGGACGAAAGATTTTTATCATTTCCCATTGCCAGAAATATGACCAAAAACATGTAATCTATTATTAACGCCGAAACGGCTTATTTTAGGTCAATAATATTTTCGGAGAATTTAATGGAGGTAATATGCCCCCCCTTTGCTGAATAATCCCCCTATGAGTGAGATATTTTCACAAATTTTCTTCGAAGTGATTATATCGAAATGATGTCTTCAGCAAATTTGTAGCTCTTACTTTTGCGAATAACTTTACTAAAGCCTTTAAATATCTATTTTGAATACTTTAAAAGTTATGGCTTGTTGTTTGTTGATTACTTTTTGTCGCCTATTTATTGTTCAATATAGTAATAATGCATTGAAATAAGCTAAACATTATTTCGATAAAACAAATTTTGTATTTCATTTTACTATCTACAGCCGCTAGAAATAATCACCGAAGACTTCCAAGTTATCTGGAAGGAACTTGATAACTTATCAATACAAAAATGTTCATTTGTGCGAACCTTCTGACTGCAATTTTTCTAACTTATAACCATCAATCGATCTGAAACATATCGGAAAATGAAAAGCGAAATAAAAAACTCCAAGCAACGGCGTAGCCAAGAGAAGATTTTGGGGTTTAACACCATACAACCCCCCCTCCAACCCCCTCCACACCCAAAAAAATATTGGATTGAAGTTGAAAATTTATTGATGCAGACTGATTTAATTCAATATTACAATAACAATTATCTGATCCGTAGTTTGATAACCTGTTGTTGTAAACATCATGAGGACTTTTGATAAATTGTCGTAATGGGGTCCTCCTGATATGTAACTGATCTATTGGTCTTGATTTCACCGTTGTCTAATAGCATCAATATCAAATTCCTGCCTGAAAACATTCCAATAGAAAATTCCAGAATTCTGTAATCAATCATAATCCTCAGATTTATTTTCAAATTGGTCTCGTTTTTGTAGAGATGTACTGTAATAAGGGTCTTTATTTAATAGGAAGCGAAGTTAAAATTGATTTAATGTCTATGAAACATAGAACTGCTCACCATTACAAATGCATAACTTTCAACATTTGCTAAAAATGTTTTTGCCTTTCTCATTCACTTTAAAATTCGTCAATCTAATCCCGACCCGTAGGGCCGAGTGTCATATGCCAATTGATTGAGTTCGTCGAGATCGGAAAATGTCTGTGTGTGTATGTATGTGTGTATGTGGAAAAAAATGTTATATCTGTTAATCAGAGATGGCTGGACCGATTTGCACAAAGTTAGTCTCAAATGAAAGGTACAACCTTCCCATCGGCTGCTATTGAATTTTTTATTGATTGGACTTCCGGTTCCGGAGTTACGAGTTGAAGAGTGCGATCACACAGCAAATTCCCATATAAACTGAAATGAAAAAATTTCAAAATCAAATTTGTATTTTTGATGCCAAATGATTTTGAAATGCATGAAACATTGAGATGTTTGACAAAAATTGACTTTTTTGGACTTTGGTACATTTTTGCCTTTCTCATATAGAAAGGTTATGCAATCACTCTAAAAATCGTCAGTCATACCGGCCCGGAGGGAGTATGCAGTGAGGGGTTGCTACTTTAAAATTAAAACTAGTTGAAAATTTTCGGCAGGACCTGGACCTCCCGGATCTTTCTCCATGATCCGCCGCTGGTTTCAAGCGATGTTTCAGTATCACATAGTATCTCAAGATTGTGGCTGTCGATCCGTTGTATGCATGTGCAAATCGTACTGAACATGTAATATTCATTTCCACCATTGTATTGAACATAACCAGCCATGGAATCATAGTCTGGACAAATGAGAAAAGCTTTTCTTGCTAGGTAAAATGGATGACGAGATAGGAGAACGAGTAACAGACCCTCCCCCTAAGCCTACTGAAAATGTAAACCCGATTAGAATTAAAATTTACCCAGAGTCGTCAAAGTTAATAAAGATAAAATACGCATTGTCGTTGGTAGTCTCAAACAAGCCAATGCAATTGCTTCTTGCGAGCTTTTTACGCGTGAGTATAGAGCGTATATTCCTTCAAAGGAAATTGAAATTGATGGGGTCATCACAGAATCGAGTTTGACTGACATAATTAAGCATGGGGTTGGTCGTTGCAAAGACACCATACTTAAAGACGTAAAGATACTTGAATGCAAGCAATTGCATTCAGTATCACACGAAGGAGATAAAAAAGTTTATCGACTGTCTGACTCATTTCGAGTGACTTTCGCTGGGTCTGCGCTGCCCAACTATGTCATTATCGATAAGATTCGTCTCCCTGTTCGCCTTTTTATCCCTCGTGTAATGAATTGCCTTAATTGTAAACAGCTTGGCCACACAACCACTTACTGTTCCAATAAGGCACGGTGTGGCAATTGTGGGGGTTCTCATCAAGAGGATACATACAATGAAAATTCAGAAAAATGTTTAATGTGCGGAGAAAACTCGCATGAGCTCCCTGCATGCCCCATTTATAAATTGCGCGAAGATAAAATTAAACGATCCTTGAAGGAGAGGTCTAAGCGCTCCTATGCAGAAATGTTGAAAAATGCTACCCCTAAACCCATCTTCTTAGAAAACACTTACACATCTCTATTTTCGGAACAGTCTGACTCCGACGGAGCGTGCGAAGGTACATCATTTGTTTTACCCGGAAATTCCAGAAAAAGAAAACAGTCTTCTTTTCCCAAGCTGCCAAGAAAGGGCCAAAAATTTCTTCACCAATAGATAAACTGCGCCCAAAACCGAAAAATTCCGATTCAAAACCGAAATCTATTCCGCCCGGTTTTGGGAACGTACAATCCAAACAGAACACCATTACTGGAAATAATAAAATTTCGACTTCCTCTGAGCCTCAGCCGGGGGTAGGATTATTGAAATGTTCTGAAATTGTTGATTGGATTTTTAAAGCATTCAATATTTCTGAACCACTAAAGAGTATACTTTCAGCTTTCCTCCCAACAATTAGAACATTTTTAGAGCAGCTGATTGCTCAATGGCCCATCCTTGCAGCAATTATATCCTTCAATGGTTAATTCAACTCCTAAGGTGAAAGACTCCATCACTGTTTTACAGTGGAATTGCAGAAGTATCATACCAAAAATTGATTCCTTAAAAATTTTACTGCATAATTTAAAATGCGATGCTTTTGCTCTATGTGAAACATGGCTTACCTCAAACATTAATTTCAACTTAAATGATTTCAACATTATTCGCCTAGACCGAGACACCCCTTATGGAGGAGTGCTTCTAGGAATTAAAAAGTGATATTCTTTCTATAGAATTACCATCCCCATGATTGCTGGCATTGAGGCTGTAGCAGTCCAAACGAATATTAAAGGCAAAGACATGTCTATCGCTTCTATATATATATACCTCCCAAAGTTCAAATTGGACAACGTCAAATTTTTGAGGTAGTGGAATCCATGGCTGCTCCGCGTCTGATACTGGGAGACTTCAACTCGCACGGAGTATTGTGGGGTTCCCTCTACAATGATAATCGATCCTCTTTGATATACAATGTTTGTGACGAATTTAATATGACAGTTTTAAATACTGGCGAAACAACACGCATCCCCAGACCTCCTGCACGTCCAAGTGCATTAGATCTATCTCTGTGCTCGACATCACTTCGGTTAGATTGCACGTGGAAGGTTGTACCTGATCCTCACGGTAGCGATCATTTGCCAATCGTTGTTTCAATTAACAGTGAATTAGGCCTTACGAATTCAATCAATGTTCCTTATGACGTAACACGAAATATTGATTGGAAAACATACGAAACATTAATTTCCACTTCTCTTGCTTCGACAGAAGAATATGAATTCCTAGCGGGTTTAATTATTGAAGCAGCAGAACAAGCCCAAACGAAATGCAATCCTGGAATGACAATAAATAGACGGCCCCCTAATCCTTGGTGGGACAAAGAGTGCTCTGATGCATATGAAGCTAAACAAGTTGCCTACAAAGAAATTATGAAACAGAAAGGGGGTATACGTGAGAACTTTGAAAATTATTTCATTTTGCAAAACAAATTTGACAGTCTACGTCGTGCCAAAAAGTCTAGTTATTGGAGACGCTTCGTTGATGGCTTGTCAAGAGAAACATCAATGAGTACTCTTTGGAACACAGCCAGAAGAATGAGGAATCGTAACGTGACTAATGAAAGCGAAGATTTTTCGAATCGTTGGATATTTAATTTTGCCAAGAAAATTTGTCCAGATTCTGCTCCTGCGCAGAAAATCATTCGCGATGCTCCCACAAGTAACGATTTCATAGATTCGCCTTTGACAATGATGGAATTTTCAATTGCACTCCTCTCATGCAACAATAATGCTCCGGGACTAGACAGAATTAAATTCAACTTGGTGAAGAATCTGCCTGACCTAGCAAAAAGACGCTTGTTGAATTTATTCAACAAGTTTCTTGAGCAGAATATTGTCCCGCGTGACTGGAGACAAGTGAGAGTTATCGCCATTCCAAAACCGGGAAAACCAGCCTCCGATCATAACTCGTATCGACCGATTGCAATGCTATCCTGCATGAGGAAATTGTTGGAAAAATTATCCTACGACGTCTCGACATTTGGGTTGAGGCGAACGGCTTGCTCTCAGATACCCAGTTTGGTTTTCGGAGAGGAAAGGGAACGAATGATTGCCTGGCGCTACTTTCGTCAGAAATCCAACTCGCTTACGCAAAAAAAGAACAAATGGCGTCTGTATTCTTAGACATAAAAGGAGCATTCGACTCAGTCTCCATTGATGTTCTCTCGGAGAAGCTACATCAATGTGGTCTTTCACCGATATTAAATAATTATTTATACAATTTATTGTCAGAAAAGCACATGCATTTTTCATCTGGCGATTTGGCGACACTCAGAATAAGTTACATGGGCCTCCCACAAGGCTCTTGTCTAAGCCCCCTTCTCTATAATTTTTACGTGAATGACATTGATAATTGTATTGTCAGCCCATGCACTCTAAGACAACTTGCAAATGATGGGGTGGTTTCTGCCACAGGACCAAAAGCTATAAATTTACAACAACCATTGCAAGATAGCTTGGATAATTTATCAATTTGGGCTTTAAAACTGGGCATCGATTTCTCTACGGAGAAAACAGAGTTGGTCGTTTTCTCAAGGAAGCGTGATCCGGCTCAGCTTCAGCTTCAGTTGGTTGGTAGAACGATAGCCCAAGTCCTGACTTTTAAATACTTTGGAATTTGGTTCGATTCTAAAGGCACATGGGGAGGCCACATTAGGTATCTAATAACGAAATGCCAACAAAGGATAAATTTTCTGCGAACAATAACTGGATCATGGTGGGGTTCTCATCCAAGTGACATGATAAGATTGTATCAAACAACAATACTTTCAGTAATGGAATATGGGTGCATCTATTCCGTTCAGCTGCGAACACTCACATTATTAAACTGGAACGGATACAGTATCGTTGTTTACGAATTGTCCTAGGTTGCATGCAGTCGACCCATACGATGAGTCTTGAAGTACTAGCGGGAGTTCTTCCTTTAAAAGACCGATTCTGGGATCTCTCCTCTCGTTTACTTATACGATGTGAGGTTATAAACCCACTGGTAATGGAAAATTTTGAAAGACTTGTTGAGCTTCAACCCCAAACCAGATTCATAACAGTGTATTTCAATCACATGTCACAAGAAATAACGCCTGCTAGGTATGTTCCCACATACGTCAATATACTAGATACTCCTGAATCCACTTTATTCTTCGACACGTCCATGCAAGCAGAGATTCGTGGAATTCCGGATCATCTACGCTCGCGGGAGATCCCTAAAATATTCACAAGTAAATATCAACACATAGTCTATGTTCATGTTTTACACTGATGGGTCACGAATCAGTGAGGCCACTGGTTTCGGTATTTTCAACAATAATTTTTCAATTTCTCTCAAACTTGCAGAACCCGCCTCTGTTTATATAGCGGAACTAGCAGCAGTTCACTATAGTTTGCAAATAATTAATACTTTACCCCCGAACCATTACTTTATCCTCACTGATAGTCTCAGCACAATTGCAGCTCTACGCTCAAAGAGGATTGATAATCAAGATCCATTCTTTTTGGGGAAGATACGAGAATCTCTGAGTAACCTAACAAGAAAATGTTATAAATTTACCCTAGTGTGGCTCCCCGCCCATTGCTCTATTGCGGGAAATGAGAAAGCTGATAATTTAGCCAAAATTGGTGCACTAGCTGGTGAAATATATGAAAGACCCATCGCTTACAATGAATTTTATAGTGCTTCTCGACAGAGGACACTTGCTAGTTGGCAAACATCTTGGGACAATGGAGATATGGGACGATGGCTACACTCAATTATCCCTAAAGTATCAACGAAGGCATGGTTCAAAGGATTGGATGTAAGTCGGGACTTCATCCGTGTGATGTCAAGGCTCATGTCCAATCATTATACTTTAGATGCGCATCTCCGTCGTATTGGGCTCGCTGAGGGTAATCATTGTGCTTGTGGAGAGGGTTACCATGACATTGAGCATGTTGTTTGGTCCTGCACTGAATATCGTGAAGCCAGATCACAATTAGTAGATTCTTTACAAGTCCGAGGAAGACCAATCCATGTTCCTGTTAGAGACATCCTGGCGTATCGCGATCCTCTATACATGGAACTTATCTATCATTTTCTAAAAACAGCGCCTGTCAAAATTTAATTAAATTCATCTCCTCATACTCTCATCCAAGGCTAATCATTCACCAATTAAAGTGTCCTAGAATATTCAGTTTTTAAATTTAGACAATAACAGAAAAAAAGTAAATAAATACACCCGAAAATACTAGATCATTATGAAATATAACAATGTAAGGAAAAAAGCAAACGATAAAGTGATTTCAGTGTTAGTTTTAGACAAATTACTAGTATAGGTAAAATTAGTCTTAAGGATTTTTGTAGCGTGCTATGTAAAAAAAGAAACTGGCGTAAAAAGCTTTTGCAAATGCCGTGTCAAATAAACGTATGAAAAAAATGAGAAAAGCACAATTGCGCCACTAGGTGGATTAAAACAGGATTTTATTTTGGGAATGCGTCGAGTTGAGACGGAAACGTAATATGATTAATAACGAGGATAACACTTTCCGAATGTAGAGAGAAATATATGAAAAATGACGATTTCCATTCGACTCTAGCAGGTTCTTATCGATTTTGATGAGCATTTGATTTTTGTTGTATGACCAATTATATGTATAGGTCAAATGTTTAAAAACAGTAATTTAAGGTCAAGATAGCATCATTTTGAAACCGCCAATTTCGGAGGTTTAGTATCTTCAATGAGTTTTACAAACGTTAAACAGCGCATCATTTGATAAAATAATTTTGACGGTAGATCGTCCAAGAAGTATTTATGGTGAATTTTCTCAGGTTAATATTCATGACTAAAATAAAGTCTGAACAAATTCGCTAAAAACACGAACTCTGTTACTATTTTCTGAAAAATTAATTCTGAATAATTTTAAAACTTCAAAAATTATGGTTTCGGAATTATGCCGTTTGGACAGTAAGATCGATTTTCACCAAACCCCCACCAAACCGAATTCCTGGCTACGCCGCTGACTTCAAGTAAGTAGAAACAAAGTCGTTCTACACTCGTTCACAAAAAACATCTTCGAATGCTGAATATCTATTATAATACATTGAAACCCCGATTTTATCAGCCAAATATGAACATATGTTTGATGGGCTCTAGCAGACGAACAAGACTGAATTCGAGTAAATCCTTTCTTGCGCATGTTTTCCTTATCATGAAGATGGAAATATGCAAAAATAAAAAGTTCATCATAATCAGAAATAGTTATCAGACTACATCAAGGGACGGGAAGAATATTTTAACAGCTTCAGTTTATTATAAAGAAAAAAAATTGCCCGATTTAGTCAATGTCCCATTTTGTCAGCCTAAAATACACCATGAGATTGATAAAAATGGGTCTTTTATTGTATGTATTATTCACTGTGTTTCACATTAATAGGTACATTTCATTTTTGGGGATTTTTTATTGCATCGAACTACAACAATTTTGGGTAGCTTTCAAGGGGTTATTTTATAGACTTCTTCCAAAATTTGGCGAACCTATTCCAATTCGTATACCAATTAATTGGTATACTTAACCCATTGTAACCCAGGGGTTTCAAAAAGTGAGCCAAATGCAGTGATATCTTCAATTCCACCAAAAAATGTATCAAAGATTATAGGAAAAATAAAATCACCGCTTAAAATGGTTTTGAGAATTAAAATATCTCGTGCAAAAAATTTAAATTAAATAAAATTAACAAATTTTAAGTTGTTTGATATATTTATTCGGATTTTCTGATAAACAACACTTCTTTTACACCTGTAGGAACGTTTTGTCACCTAATGGAATTATTAGCACGAATTCCAACAATAAAATTCAATTAAATGTATTGCTTACTTTTCAGCCGCCATTTGCCCCAACTATACACGGTTCAAAAATGTAAACAAAATTATAAAAAATAGCAGTTGTCTTGTTTCACAATGAAATATGAGGTGCAATGATCCAATTAGTGCAATAATAAAGCAATGTCAAAATTCTGCAGCAAATACGCGTTAAACGATGGATAGTTCTGCGTATTAAATTTCATACGCTAGGATATAATGGGTTAAGGGTTTATATGTTGCAGATAGAGAAAATACTGAAATTTTCAGCTTTTTTCCTACATAATATTTTGAAAGCTTAATAAACAATTTTTCCTAATAAGTTTGTGAAAATTGTAAACTATTTGAAATTTTTTAATAGTTTAATTTTTTATTTAACCGTGATTTTTCAATAAATAGTGACAATCGATTCACAACGTAGTCTATTTTTCATGGCTTGCGGTGAGCACGATCTCTCGAATTGCTGAACTGAAAATTATGGAATAGAAATTAATTTTTAGTATTCTTTACAGATTTAACTCGTCGCGCAGATAGCTCTGAATTAGACCCGCTGGTGCCCTAAGACGATTTCGCTAGATTTTCAGAGCACTGTGCACCCAGTGCATTAACGCAAGTGACGGAAGGTTATCGAAAAGATTCGTGAAAATGAAAATTCCAGTAATGATGATGATTTTCCCAAACGGTTCGTTTTCATGAGGTTTTTATTTGTTCTTTGGCATTAGGATTAGCGATAATAATTCAAATCAAGGATACTACTGGGTAGTCACCTTTAGAAAAAGTCGATGTCGAAGTAAAATTTGGAACTATGCACGCAATCACTTCAGAGATAGCGTGGTATCAGGAGCTGCGATTTCATTTCAACGCTTTTTTTGTGAAAAGGGCGATACTTACAAATGTAAACAAAAGGCTTTTTTCATACATGCGAATGAGGGCTTTGAAACGCAAAATTAACCTAAAAATTTGGATTCTACGATATTGCTTTCTTTTTTTTTCAATTTGTTTATTTGATAAGGCACGTATGCGTTAGCTTAAAGGTGCCATTTTTTCATTGTTTTACATTTTGAATTTCTTAAAACTAGGGGGTTACACATTTCAATATTTTGTTTTATATAATGAAACTAAAAAAAAACTTTACAGCTAACTTATACATATAAAGGAGGGTATAATATAATATTCGTAAGATTTGGGGGACGGGTCATTTTGTGTGTTCTTTGTATAGTAATTCACTTTATGATTTTTAGAAGGGAGATTGTAGGAGAAATTAATTATTAACTAAGCGGAACATTTTACAAGCTTATTAACTAGAAATAACTAGAAAGAGTGGTTCAAGATTAAGGGGAATTAATTAGGGCTATTTTAAAGTAGTGGTACTGTTGTGCATTTCTTAACGAGATTAAATATTGATCAACTAAAACTAGAAGATAGGGGGGCACATAAATTTTGGGAAGATATTCAAGGGGAGAAGGGGGTGAAGTCATACATCTGTGTATCAGAGACATGGGAGGGAGGGTGGACAAGGCTGAAGGGGGGGGGGGGGTGAGATATAAACTTCCAGTTTCCGGCATCAGGAATTAACGGCCAGGATTACAGATTCGAACGGATTGATCAACTAACACTAGAAGATAGGGGGGCACATAAGTTTTGGGAAGATATTCAAGGGGAGAAGGGGGTGAAGACATACATCTGTGTATCAGAGACATGGGAGAGAGGGTGGACAAGGCTGAACGGGGGGGTAGGGATATAAACTTTCAGTTTCCGGCATCAGGAATCAACGGCCAGGATTACAGATTCGAACGGATGCATCAAGTATTGGGACGCCGGGCGGTTTTCCTCGAGTCGGCAGGGGTTCCTCCGGACGATTTCGTAGTACGGCTCAGATACGGATCGGGAACACATCGCGTTGCGCGTGTGATGTTGTACTGTAGATCTCGTGTTGTTGGTTCATTCGACAGATGTTTTGTCTCGTCTTGGAGTGGTATCAAACCATCGTTGGGGTACGGTAGTCGGAAGAGGGCACTTCTGGGAATGATAAGAGAAAAGATAGGGGCATTTAAATTTGGATATTGATGGTTTTGAGGAACGTGTATATAAGGGACATGTAGAGAATATCGCGGCTTGCTAGCACATCTCGAACCGGGACATTGGGTGATCTTCTTCGGGCCCGAAGGGAATCGAATAGTTGAGATCTGGCAGAAGAGTACTCGGCGCATGCCCAGACAACATGTTCGATTTCGTGATAACCGTTACCACAAGCGCAGATACCGCTATCCACGAGCCCAATACGCTGGAGATGTGCGTCCAGCGTGTAGTGATTGGACATGAGCCGAGACATCACGCGAATGAAATCCCGACCCACATCCATCCCCCTGAACCAAGGTTTCGTCGATACCATAGGGATTATCGAATGTAGCCACCTTCCCAGTTCACCATTGCTCCATGAAGTTTGCCAACTTTCGAGGGTTCTCTGATGAGTAATACTGAAAAATTCGTTGAAGCTAATTGGTCTTTCATATATGTCACCTTGTAAAGCGCCCGCCTTAGCTAAAGAGTCCGCTTCTTCATTACCTGGAATGGAGCAATGCGAGGGTAAAACTAAGGTAATCTTGTACGATCTTACAGATAAAGCACGCAGGCGCTCCCAGATTTTCCCCAGAAAATATGGAATGTGCTTATTAGGTTTCATTGAACGGAGAGCCTCGATTGAGCTGAGGCTATCCGAGACAATAAAGTAATGATCGATGGGCAAAGTATCAATGATCCCAAGGGTATACTGAATAGCAGCAAGTTCTGCGACGTAAACTGAAGCAGGATCATTGAGTTTGAATGAGGCGGTGAGGTTTTTATTGAATATACCGAAGCCAGTGGAGCCGTCGAGGCTTGACCCGTCGGTGTAAAACAACTTGTTGCAGTCGACTTCTCGAAATTTACTATGAAAGATGCTTGGGATCACTTGCGGACGTATGTGATCCGGGATTCCACGAATCTCGTCTTTCATGGATGTGTCGAAGAATACAGTTGAATCAGAAGCATGAAAGAGATTGACACGGTTGGGATAGTATGAAGAAGGATTGATATTTTGTGCCATGTAATCGAAGTACAAGGACATAAATCGGGTTTGAGAATTCAGCTCGACAAGCCTTTCGAAATTTGCAATTACTAACGGGTTCAAGATATCGCATCGGATGAGCAATCGATATGAGAGTTCCCAAAATCGATTTTTCAGCGGAAGGACGCCCGCCAGCACTTCTAAACTCATCGTATGTGTCCAGTGCATGCAACCCAAAGCAATACGCAAACAACAATATTGGATTCGCTCTAGTTTGATGAAATGTATGTTCGCAGCGGAGCGGAAACAGAAACTCCCGTACTCCATCACCGACAATATTGTTGTTTGGTACAGCCTGATCAGGTCCCCTGGGTGGGCACCCCACCATGTTCCGGTTATTGTACGGAGAAAGTTGATCCTTTGTTGGCACTTCTGTTACAGATACCTAATGTGACATCCCCAGGTTCCTTTAGAGTCGAACCAGACCCCGAGATATTTGAAAGTTGAAACCTGAGCAATAGTTTGACCCATTAACTGAAGCTGTAGTTGCGCTGGTTCACGCTTCCTTGAAAAAACGACTAGCTCAGTTTTCTCCGTGGAGAACTCGATACCTAGCTGGAGGGCCCAAGCAGACAAATTGTCCAAGGTATCTTGCAATGGTCCTTGCAGATCGACGGCTTTGGGACCTGTAATAGAGACCACCCGTCATCTGCAAGCTGCCTTAGCGTGCAGGAATTGACAAGACATTCGTCAATGTCATTCACGTAAAAGTTATAGAGAAGGGGGCTTAGACATGAGCCTGGGGAAGACCCATGTGGCTAATTCGTGATGTCGATAAATCACCATGCAAAAAATGCATATGTTTTTCAGACAACAGGTTTAGCAAAAAGTTGTTTAGAGTCGGTGAAAGACCATGCTGGTGCAGCTTCTCAGAAAGAATTTTGATAGAAACTGAATCAAAAGCCCCCTTTATATCTAGGAAAACTGATGCCATCTGCTCTTTGCTAGCATAAGCCATTTGAATTTCTGTTGAGAGCAACGCAAGACAATCGTTCGTCCCTTTGCCTTTGCGGAAACCAAATTGTGTATCTGACAGTAAGCCAT
The DNA here is from genome assembly GCF_030247195.1 of Topomyia yanbarensis. Classification (NCBI taxonomy): domain Eukaryota; kingdom Metazoa; phylum Arthropoda; class Insecta; order Diptera; family Culicidae; genus Topomyia; species Topomyia yanbarensis. Next base: position 100,256,894 of record NC_080670.1, on the reverse strand, counting down.
TTGCTTCAACCCAATTATCGAGGCGAAACAAGATCATTTTCTCGAACAACTTTCGGATACAGGACAGCATCGCAATCGGCCGATACGAGTTGTGGTCGGAGGCTGGTTTTCCTGGTTTTTGAATGGCGATGACCTTCACTTGCCTCCAGTCATGAGGGACAATATTATCCTCAAGAAACTTGTTAAATAAATTCAACAAGCGTCTCTTGGCAGAGTCTGCCAGATTCTTTAACAAGTTAAATTTGATTCTGTCTGGCCCTGGGGCTTTATTGTTACATGACAAGAGAGCAAGTGAGAACTCCACCATCGAAAACGGTGTTTCGTTCGCGTTATTGTGAGGGACGCGGCGCGGTAGATCTTCTGTGCCGGAGCGGAATCCGGACAAACCTTCTTGGCAAAATCGAATACCCAACGGTTTGAATATTCCACACTCTCATTAGTACTGTTTCGGTTTCGTAAGCGCCGGGCCGTACTCCAAAGAGTGCTCATCGATGTTTCTCTCGTTAGTCCGTCGACGAACCGGCGCCAGTAGCTACGTTTTTTGGCTTTTATCAAACTCTTCATGCGCGTTTCCGCCATCGCGTACTGTCGGTAGCTAGCTGGCAGCCCGTCGTCCCGGAAGGTCTTATACGCAGCGGCCTTCTCCGCGTACACGTCTGAGCACTCTTTGTCCCACCATGGATTGGGAGGACGCCCGCGTGAGTTCGCGTCTGGTACGCGTTTAGTCTGAGCTTGAATCGCGGAATCGAGAATCAAGCCAGCCAGGAACCCGTACTCTTCCTCCGGAGGAAGCTCTTGAGTGCACTCGATTTTGTCGGATATCGCGGACGCGTAGCTCTTCCAATCAATATTTCGTGTGAGATCATACGAAACATTGATTGTATTCGGTGGCCCTGAACCGTTAGCAATATTAATTACGATTGGCAGATGGTCGCTGTCGTGGGGATCAGAGACTACCTTCCACATGCAATCTAACCGCAGCGATGTCGAGCAGAGGGACAGATCTAAGGCACTCGGTCGCGCTAGAGGGGCAGGAATCCGTGTCATTTCACCCGTATTCAAAATAGTCATATTGAAGTTGTCGCAAAGCTCATGGAGTAGGATAGATCGATTATCGTCATGAAGGCAACCCCATGCCGTGCCGTGGGAGTTGAAGTCACCTAAAACTAGCCTCGGTGCGGGGAGGAGTTCCGCAATATCGCAAAGCCGTCGGTGGCTAACTGAGGCTCTAGGGGGGATGTAAGTGGAAGCAATGCAAAGGTCTTTGCCTTTAATTCTGGTTTGGCAAGCGACAACTTCAATGCCTGGTGTCGAGGGGAGGTCGATCCGATTGAAAGAATAGCACTTTTTGATCCCCAAAAGTACTCCTCCGTAAGAGTCTTCTCGATCCAAGCGAATAATATTAAAATCGTGGAAGTGTAGGGTTATTGCTGAAGTGAGCCATGTCTCGCATAGGGCAAATGCATCGCATTTCAAATTATTTAGTAAGATTTTAAACGAATCGATTTTCGGGATAATGCTTCTGCAATTCCACTGTAGAACAGTGATTAAATCCTTGACCTCGTTCGATGAATTAGCCATCGAAGGATACACTCGCTGAAAGAAGGGGCCATTTCGCAGTGAACTGTATCAAAAATGTTTTTACTGCGGGGAGAAAGCTTATCAAGATACTTTTAAGGGGGTCAGAAATGTTTAACGCTGTAAGAATACGGTCCACAATGTCAGAGAAATTTATTAAGCCAGCGCTGTTTTCTTTCTCTGGCTGAGATATGGGAACACATGGGGTTTTTGATGTTCCTGGAAGTGCTGGGAACTCCTTTTCTGAGCTCAGGTTACTGAGACCGGGAGCGACTTGCTTCGGTTTTGCACCAGTACTTCCTTGAGTAGTTATTTTAGGGGGACCATGAAGAGACACCTTCTGGCCTTTACGACGAAGCTTGGAAGAGGAAATGTTCTTCCTTTTTCAACTACTTCTAGGCACAGCAGAAGATATTCCCTCCTGGGGTTCATCACAGTCGCCTTCGTCAGTAGACAAGTTGGTATAGATGTTCGTAGAGACAGGTGGCGTAGCTATCTTAAGCATTTCTGCAAAAGATCGCTTAGAGCGTCCCTGAAGAAAACGCTTAAGATTCTCCTCGCGCTGTTTGTACGCGGGACATGAAGGGAGATCATGTGGGTTTCCCCCACAGTAGAGACACTTTTCGACATTTCTACCACAGGAATCATCCGCATGATTCCCACCGCATTTCCCACAGCGGGCTTTATTGCTACAATGGGAGGCTGTGTGTACCAATTGTTTGCAATTAGTACAGTTCATGACCCGCGGCACAAAGAGGCGAACAGGTAGACGAACCTTGTCAAAGAGGAGGTAATTGGGCAGGGCAGAGCCGGCGAAGGTCACCCGATAAGAGTCTGAGTTGACGTATATTTTCTTGCCGTCAGCTGCGACTGATGCTGAATGCAAACGTTTGCATTCCAGTATCTTCACTGGCTTAAGCATGGGGTCTTTGAAACAGCCAGTCCCATATTTTAGCAGGTCCTCGCAATTCAGACTCGAATCGGAAACGACCCCACTGACTTCAACCCTGCTAGCTGGAATATACACCCTGTACTCCCTCGTAAAGGGCTCGTAGCCAGCAATATCGTTTGCCTGAGTTGAACTGTTAACCACCACCCGAAGCTTATCAGGGCGAATTTTCGATATTTCTGTCACGGCCGAATACCGATCCGTCAGAACTCGAGAAATCTGCAACAGATTCAAACACTTTTTTCTTTGGTCCGAAAGAAGATCACAAATGGCCCGGTGGCCGTGCTCGGATATACCTTGAGCCGGGGAGCCGATTTTATTTCGACGTCCATCTCACCTTGAGATGAACCGCCGTCAGGGGAAGTCATTTTTGCACGGGCCTATTGCCCAGTGCACGTTATTAAGACAACCAAGAAGGGGAAACGAAAACTAATACTTAGCTTGTGTACGTAACGGTATCCAAACGGCTTACTAGAAGAACACTCTTTCACTTCACTGACCGGCTAACGGTACTCAGAAACAGAAACACAAAAGAAGGGAAAAAATACTGAAACCTCAACTAGGCGTAGAGTGTGCAAATAACCTTGAACGCGGATTAACACTATTTGTCGCTATAGAGTGTACGGACCGATGACAAAAGACTTCTATCTCGACTGATTTGGTTTGAGATTTCTAGCACTCATGTTGTCCTATGCTGATTTGAGCGATTCTCTGTGTCCTACCACTATCCCATGTAGTATGTGTTATCAAAAACATCGCGAAGCATCAAGTTCTAAATGTTCTCAAACGATATAATATCCGAAGAGAGTGATAAGAGTTATAAGAAATGTCTCATCACACTGTTAGGTGGATTAAAAGCGTTTTTTAACATGAGAATGCACATAAAGGTGATTAATTAATTGCATATGGTTTTATCGTGTTGATTATTTTCAGTGTATCGGTATTGCAGAGTAGATTTGCTTCGTTATGACGTATTTGATAGGTCGTTCGATTTGAGATATCAACTAATGAAAGTAGTACTATTCGTGAAATATTTTTTCTGGTAGCTTCGCCAAACGGTTGCCTTTTTAGTTTAGTTGTGTAAATATTTTGTCGTAATAGATGCTCAAGAATATGGCAAGTATGTTTGGTTATATTCAAAATAATGCTGTTCGAATAATACCTCTAACATTAATAGTATTATTTCAGCAACAATTATTAGCTGACAATTAGCTAATATATATATATATATATATATATATATATATATATATATATATATTATATATATATATATATATATATATATATATATATATATATATATATATATATAATATATATATATATATATATATATATATATATATATATATATATATATATATATTATATATATATATATATATATATATATATATATATATATATATATATATAATATATATATATATATATATATATATATATATATATATATATATATATATTATATATATATATATATATATAATATATATATATATATATATATATATATATATAATATATATATATATATATATATATATATATATATATATATATATATATATATATATTATATATATATATATATATATATATATATATATATATATATATATATATATATATATATATATATATATATATATATATATATATATATATATATATATATATATATATATATAATATATATATATATATATATATATATATATATATTATATATATATATATATATATATATATATATATATATATATATATATATATATATATATATATATATATATATATATATTCGATATCTAGGCGGATCTGAATTTTCAGATTTGGACGAATCTGAAGCTGACAAGTCCATACAAGTAACAAATAGTGTTATAACTATAGTGTATTAGGAAAAGATTAAAGATTTAAAATAACTCATTGCTCCTTTTATAAACTGGCTGTCCAGAAATGGCCGAAAGCAAACAGAGCAAATATGAAATATGAATATGATTTTTAATTATTCGAGTTGTTTGAAACACACAAAGAACATCAATTTGAAGA
>NC_080670.1:100212076-100251812 GCF_030247195.1 Topomyia yanbarensis | reverse complement strand
TAATTCCCATGTGCTTAAGAATATGGTAAGTATGTTTGGTTATATTCAAGATAATGCTGTTCGAATAATACCTCTACATGAATAGCATTATTTCAGCAACAATTATTAGCTGACAAATAGCTAATATATATATATATATATATATATATATATATATATATATATATATATATATATATATATATATATATATATATATATATATATATATATATATATATATATATATATATATATATATATATATATATATATATATATATATATATATATATATATATATATATATATATATATATATATATATATATATATATATATATATATATATATATATATATATATATATATATATATATATATATATATATATATATATATATATATATATATATATATATATATATATATATATATATAATAATCGGTTCAGTCATCACCAAGTAAACGATGTGACTAATTCTGGAATTCGTCCAGAGCCCGAGAATTCAGGAATTGTCGATAGTTGGCAATATATTCAAAGAATCTTTGATTAATCATCAGTTATCTATACTTGCAAATAGAAATGATGTGATCTAGACTTGCAAATAGAAATGGTTTTTAACCCTTGAAGAATTACGATTGTACCGGTTTATATGGGAAATTCCCATGTGCTTAAGAATATGGTAAGTATGTTTGGTTATATTCAAGATAATGCTGTTCGAATAATACCTCTACATAAATAGCATTATTTCAGCAACAATTATTAGCTGACAAATAGCTAATATATATATATATATATATATATATATATATATATATATATATATATATATATATATATATATATATATATATATATATATATATATATATATATATATATATATATATATATATATATATATATATATATATATATATATATATATATATATATATATATATATATATATATATATATATATATATATATATATATATATATATATATATATATATATATATATATATATATATATATATATATATATATATATATATATATATATATATATATATATATATATATATATATATATATATATATATATATATATATATATATATATATATATATATATATATATATATATATATATATATATATATATATATATATATATATATATATATATGACAAGTCCATACAAGTAACAAATAGTGTTATAACTATAGTGTATTAGGAAAACATTGAAGATTTAAAATGACTCCATGCTCTTTTTATAAACTGGCTGTACAGAAATGGCCGAAAGCAAACAGAGCAAAATCGAATATGATTTTTAATTGTTGTTTGAAACACACAAAGAACATCAATTTGAAGGAACAATGTTATCAAATGGTGGGACTAGTTCGCTATGGACGTGTGTGACAAAGATCTATTTTGCGGAGAGTACAGTCGCAATGAGACGAGAAGGTATTTATGGAACATTGTCGTCATGTTTGTTACTATATTTCAAGCATGGTACATTCACTGCACATATCCATAATATAGAAAGAACATTGTACGATTGATAGATTATTAGAATTGTCTATAGTTGATGAAAGTAATTATGAAAATTCTGCTAGTTAACTAGAGTGCTTATGCTTAATATTTGGCTAGACTGTAAAAGATGCGCTTTTCTAAAGATAAGTGTTTTATCTAAATCGAAAACACAGTTAAGAAATTAACCGAATTGAGGCTAGCCTAAACACAAATTAATAAAATCGTCGATTACAATCAAAAAACGATCCCGAGTCTATAGTTGAAAGTCATAGTAAGGTATTTTCGGAATGGTCTTGAAGAGTAGGTTCCAGAAATTGATTTTTGACGCCATTTTGAAATCATAGATGGTGACTTCCGGTTTAGCGAAATTCGCTATAACCCATTCAATATGGGTGTTTTCGGAATGGTCTTGAAGAGTAGGTACTAGAAATTGATTTTTGACGCCATTTTGAAATCAAAGATGGCGACTTCCGGTTTAGCGAAATTCGCTATAACCCAATTAATATGGGTATTTTCGGAATGGTCTTGAAGAGTAGGTTCCAGAAATTGATTTTTGACGCCATTTTGAAATCATAGATGGTGACTTCCAGTTTAGCGAAATTCGCTATAACTCAATCAATATGGGTATTTTCGGAATGAACTTGAAGAGTAGGTGCCAGAAATTGATTTTTGACGCCATTTTAAAATCAAAGATGGCGACTTCCGGTTTAGCGAAATTCGCTATAACCCAATCAATATGGGTATTTTCGGAATGGTCTTGAAGAGTAGGTGCCAGAAATTGATTTTTGACGCCATTTTGAAATCATAGATGGTGACTTCCGATTTAGCGAAATTCGCTATAACCCATTCAATATGGGTGTTTTCGGAAAGGACTTGAAGAGTAAGTGCCAGAAATTGATTTTTGAAGCCATTTTGAAATCAAAGATGGCGACTTCCGGTTTAGCGAAATTCACTACAACCCATGCAATATGGGTATATTCGGAATGGTCTTGACGAGTAGTAGACAATGATTGATGTTTGACGCCATTTTGAATTCCAAGATAGCGACTTCCGGGTTAGCCACATTCACTATAACCCAGTCAATATGAGTGTTTTTGGAATGATCTTAACGAGTCGGTTCCAAAAATTGATTTTTGACTCCATTTTTAAATCCAAGATGGCGATTTCCGATTTTGCGACATTCGCTATAACCCAATCAATATTGGTATTTTTGGAAGTTGAAGTTGTAGTACAAATAGTTTTAATTAAACAGTTGAATTTACTTAAATTTAAGCTATATGTTTAATTTGAATAAATTCAAACCCCCAACTCACACCACATACATCTCTTTCTTTTCTCTCTTCCATTCTCACCGCACTTTCCTGGATGAACACAAAAAAATATTTTGCATTTTGTTGGTTTATGATTAGATCTTATTTTTGAGGGTGATTTAGATTATTGCCCAAATTTTTTATGCGGGAATTTCGGTAAACCGGAAGTCGCCATCTAGAATTTTAAAATGACGGCAAACATCGACGTTTGTCTGCTACTCGTCAAAACCATTCCGAAAATACTCATGTTGATTGAGTTGTAGAGAATCTCGCGAAAATGGAAGCCGCCATTTGGGATTTGAAAATGGCGCCAAAAATCAATTTTCATGGAAAACCTTGCGAGGAAGGTGTAGATTTTTTTTATTTCTGGCACCTACTCGTCAAGACCATTCCGAAAATACCCATATTGATTGGGATACAGCGAATTTCGCTAAACCGGAAGTCGCCATCTTGGATTGCAAAATGGCGTCAAAAATCAATTTCTGGCACCTACTCTTCAAGACCATTCCAAAAATATCCATATTGATTGAGTCGCCATCTTTGATTTCAAAATAGCGTACTCTAAAGATAAGTGTTTTATCAAAATCGAAAACACAGTTAAGAAATTAACCGAATTGAGGCTAGCCTAAACACAAATTAATAAAATCGTCGATTACAATCAAAAAACGATCCCGAGTCTATAGCTGAAAGTCATAGTAGGAATGTCGATAGATTCTATCATATAGTATAGAATTTGTAGAAAAAATATGTTACAGTTCACAAAAGTACGTTGGAATTTAATCCGCAAGAAACGAATTGGCGATAATGAAATCGGATAGTTTATTTATGTTCTCAGTGCATATCCTTGGCAAAACATATATCATAAAATATGTGACAAAATCAATTTATCACTAAGATGAATTGATTCGATCTTTTCGATAAAAAATTTGAGATCAGCGACTCCAAATTCACTTATTATATATTATTATAGGACGAAATTCTCTAAAAATATATATGGCGGATGAAGAGAGTGTAAGTCAATGGGACGGGAGGAACGCATTTTATACCCGCCATTTGATATTTGGTTTATGCAAATCGGTTCAGTCATCACCGAGTAACCGATGTGACTAATTCTGGAATTCGTCCAGAACCCGAGAATTCCGGAATTGTCGATAGTGGACAATATATTCAAAGAATCTTTGATTAATCATCAGTTATCTATACTTGCAAATAGAAATGATGTGATCTAGACTTGCAAATAGAAAAGGTTTTTAACCCTTGAAGTATTACGATTGTGCCGGTTTATATGGAAAATTCCCATGTGCCCGCAATAACCAACCTGTAACTTTGGAACCAAATATCAGACATGAATGAAATTCAATGGGAGTATTGAATCTTTCATTTGAAACCAAGTTTGTAAAAATCGGTCAAGAATTCCCTAAGAAAAAGGTGTGACATTAACTTGCGAACTTGGAAAGTACCCGGGGGTATCAAGAACCATCATAAGTGGCCAATGTGGTCAAAGCTGCTTAAAATGACCATTAGTGACCTAGACCCGCAAATCCGAGCTATGTTGCACCCTTTTTAATATGTATTACACCATTTGGACATCATGGTGTTACCATTTTATATGGGATTCTGCTGGGTGACCGCACTCTTCAACCCGTAACTCCGGAACTGGAAGTCCGATTGACAAAAAAATTCAATAGCAGCTTATGGGAGCGTTATACCTTTCATTTGAAATCAAGTTTGAGTGATTCGGTTCAGCCATCTCTGAGAAAAGTGAGTGAGTTTTGAAAACACACACACCCATATAGACATTTTCCGATCTCGACGAACTGAATCGAATGGTATATAAGACTCGGCCCACCGGGCATGGGTTAAAAAGTCGACTTTCACGGTGATTGCATATCCTTTCTTTTGAGAAAGGCAAAACCCCCATTTTTGGCGAACAAGTGCTCATAACTTTTCAACGAAAATAATTAGACATGTGGTGCCATGAAACAAATTATTCGCCTTAAAACAATCTTAAAGTTATCCGCATACCAGTGATGTCTCTATCCTCTGTGCAGTAAAGAGAAATTGAAATTACTCCCCACACTCTGACAAGCAAAACGAGAGCGCTTCTCTTTCGTTCATATACACCAATGTATTTGATATGTGTAAGCGCATGTTGATGGCATAGGTAAATTTTCATACACCCAACACTGGAACGATCTAGAGTGTGGAGAAGAGCTCTTGAAATTCTCTGTGGCGCGCTCAGATAAATTCGCCACCGCGCGCGCCCCTGGGTCGCTGTGGTGTATTCACTGGCGTGTGATCTTTGGTTTGTTATCGTCTTACAAGCGACATTGCGGGTGAGATTGATTTAATTTGCGTTGTGTTGTGTGGATGGCGGTGGCTTATTTCAAGCTTATATGATTTTCTACTGAAGATTTCATAGTTGCTTGGTAAAGCTTACGAATTTATAGAGTGTTGTTACCATAGGCGTGCGCAGCCTTTTCCATTAGGGGGGGGGGGGGGCTAACGGCTTAAAAACATTCAGTTATGTTGAACCTCCATTATCAGGTAGATTTCTGGTAAAGGTTCGATTGCAAAACAGTTATTTTATTTTGTTATTGAATTATATATTGGACGGTACTTTTTGAAACACATGTCAGAATGGAATATTCGATGTACGGCTCACTCTACTTCGTATCACAACGATGATCTCGAATGCGGATTTTTTGAGAAAGTCCGTTACGATTCATACCATATCCGTAGTTCCAATTTACAAATAAATTTGAAGTCATGAACTGTTGCTCTATTTTAAAATTATTGGTATCATAATGAGGATATTTATTTATGCAAAAAGCTTTATTTTTACGGTGGCTAAAACACGTTGTATTCTTAAAATTTTTTAGGGAAACATTCACAATTAATTTTGAAATTTTGTCGTAAGCGTGCTATTATAATCACGAATTGAAGATTGGTCTGTGATTTGTTTCAAGAGATATCATGTTCACTGGAAACGATATCAAAATATTGGCGTTCAAGCACAAAAGCTGCAGTTTCAAGATTTTTCAATAAAAAATCATGTTTTTTTGCAAGCGCATTAAAAATGTACTATTTGATATTCTAAAAATAATGTTAATTAAATACAAATGACTAGTGTAATAAGAAAGGCCATATCACACTGTTAGGTAGATACAATCAATTTTTTTAAGTGAATTTCGGATTCAGTGACCCAAAATTTACTAAAACCCACTAAATATGCATTGTGGGTTTTTGCGGTTTTCATTCGTCTCGAATGAAAATTTGAACATAATTTAATTATTTATCATTGTTCATTAATCGTGATAAACGTTAGGCGCGTGTGAAACGTTTGAATTTATATTGTTTTTGCGCCTGTAGAAGATTAAGACTGTTAACAATCAAAAGTACAACGGATCTGACAGAACAAAACAATATATATCTGAACCTGCACCTCAAAAGTAACGATATTAGCAAATGCAAAAGGAAATTGTTTTAAAAAAAAACCTTTATTAAAAACTTAACTAATTTTGAGAAAAAAAACTGTAATGGCCTGAAGTTAACAAAAGGAAGAATAAAGGTAAAAGTGCAGTTTATGTCTCACAAATAAGGAAACACGAAAAATGGGTTCTTGCTGCTGTAATTGAAAGTAAATTTCATGTAATTTTTTTTTTCTTATGTTTGTATTAACAGTATCTAATTGTGGCAAATATATCCCACACGTTTATTTATTTGCAATAACCTTTCCCAACTTTTGTGAATTTTGGTTTATACGCCATCTCTACATGCTGACTTTCAACTGAATCAGACCATGGATCGTTCGCAACACCAAGGGTACGTTGCAACTTCGCCTGTATAGCCCCAGAGCCGTAACGTGGTTTTCTGGCGCCCTTGGAGGAGTCTCAGTTTTGTGCCCTGAACACCACTTTGACTTTCATTTTCTGTTCGACTTTCGAACAATAATTGAGTGTGTAATTGAAAATGGCACACTTATCGTGACTTACTTTATGACTTATCTGCACTTAGTTTATAAAGTAAATTAAGATTTCGAAGTATGTAGACTTTTATAAAAAAGCACGAAAACTATGTTTAAGAAAATCCTTCGAAAGTGACGCGGAGATTCGAAACCATCAGTAGTACCAACAGATTACTAAAGTTTGAAGACTTTTTAAAAATAACTTCACTGCAGATTTGTTTTTCGTTAGGTTAGGTTCGAGATTAGGTGTTTGATGCCGAGTGTCGGAGCATTTTTTCAGGAGACTTTATGTCGGACTGACAGCATCTAAATGTCAGTTTACATAGTTGAGATCGACGGTGTTGTTACCGTTTCGATTAGGTGATGCGTGACCGCTCTAAGCACACTTTTAACAGAAATACTGAAAAAGCTACTCCTCACCACTACAAATCGTTATGCTCTCTTGGCTCAGCAAGAGTATGACTCAGACGATCCCCATCGTGAGCCATCTGTTACTGCTCCTAAAAACTGTAATCGAACGAGATTTGTTGTAAAGGTAAAAAAATTTCTCATGAGCGACTGAATATAACAGCTACAGGAAATGCTGACACAAAGCCGAAGCAAACAGCTCCTGGTCTTGTAAAGTGCCCCTTTTTCGATTCGACTCACGAACAATAATTTAGCATGTATAGCGCATTTCTAGAGCGTTTTTTCATTGCATCATATCTAACAGAAACGTCAAACGGAGACAATCGCGTGCAAAAATTTCCTTGCAACTTTCAAATTTATTTAACAATTAATGCACACAGAAGGCTATTAATTCTACTATCACCTCTGCATTTACTCATTGCAGGATCGTATAAGCATATTACATGTTTTTCGCGAAGATAATAGAGAGATAATTGATAACTATTATTTTATTACATTTTGCCGATCACTTTTGCTATTATGCTCTTTTACATATGTGGTCTTGGCAACTCCGTTTGTAGATGGCACATTTTACTGTGACGTTTAGAGAGACGGGCTTGTAGTTGTGATATATTTCATGTGCTTTATTGCAACCGAGAGTGCAGATATGAGGTTTGGCATTGGAAAAACATACTAACTACAGTCGATTTGGAGAAACATCGCAACGCAAAACATCACATCTACAAAATATTAGCAAAGCTATGGTATAAGCTGACCAACTGTGGACTAAGAAAAATCCGTACACATTTCAATTCAAAATTTAGAACACAGAGGTTGATTTCTAGGACTGTTTAGTATTTCTCTTGTTTACTATATTTTACTACAGGCAATGGAATTTAGGGGTTGGCATAGCGTAGTTGGTAAATCGATTGGTTCGATTCCCAATCCCGCACACAAGGTAACAGTTTTTTCAAATAAGATTTTCTACCGCGAAAAAAGAGGCAAATGACCCTAATGTTAAAACCTCTATAATCTAAATTTATTTATTTATTTATTTCACTGACATTATGTAACGTAAGACTAAAGTCTTTTCAAATGTTACATCTTGGTGGAATTCTGTGCTTTAATTTGAAAATAATATGAAAAGGTACTAAATCTAATTCTAAATTAATCTAATTCTAATTGTTCTCTAATATCGCACTCTAATTCATGCCGTTGAAATAACAAAGCAGCTCTCGCTTAAAGTTTCTCAATGAGGTAATGGATTTTAAAAAGTATGGCAAATTGTTTTAAACAGAGATACCCCTAACAAACATGGATTGGTTGTAATAAGCAGTAGTGTGCTGAGGTAATTGATAATTAAGTGTACGTGGGTTAAGTAACGGCCTTAGTTTGCAATGTAAATATTCAGGTTTTTTGGAACTGATAAGTCGGTACAGGATCGAACTGGACCGATAAGCATAAAAGTTAGCAAATGAACAACCTATGAGAGATTTTTGGAGATGAGAAACTCGGGAATAGCTGGAGAGGTTGTAGACATAACGAACACACGTATTTAAAGCAACTCTTAACTTATTCATGGATGCTGCAGACGCATTTGAGTATATGAAGTCTCCATAGATGAAATGTGGTAAAACAAGTGATTTGAAAAGTTTAATTTTGGTGGTAATTTCAAAATGTTTAGTAACTAGATTCAAACGCTTCAGAGTACCGTATATCTTTCCACATTGCGCATTTACTTGGTCATCCCAGCTCAAATTAGACGTGAATATAACACCAAGATTCACAGTGCGATTCACAAATTGGATTAATGCATTATCTATGTAAAGTTGAGGTGGAGTCGGAAGAATGGTAGATTTGCTTAGTAACATCGCTTTAGTTTTCGTGGGGTTAACGAAGAGCAGGTTTCGCTGGGACCACAAAATAATTTTTCTTAAATCATGGTTAATTTTTCTTGCTATACAATGTATACTATATGTTTTATTTGCACAAAAATAAATCTGAACATCATCTGCAAATAAATGTATCGAGCAAAAATCCAATACTAGAGGTAAGTCGTTTATAAAAAGTGAAAACAAAATAGGTCCAAGTACAGACCCTTGTGGAACTCCTGACCCAATGTGCTGAAAGGAAGACATAATCCCATCGAAGAAAACTGCCTGACTTCGATCACACAGATATGACTTCATCAAATTCGCCGCAAAATGAGAAAATTGAAAAGACGATACTAGCTTCGATAAAAGCTTACTATGTGACACACGGTCAAACGCTTTGGCAAAGTCAAGTAACAGAAGAATAGCTATTCCACGTTTATCAATCACTTGCGAAATATCATCGTGCACTTTCATCAGTGTGGTTTCAGTGCTGTGGAATTTTCTGAAGCCGGATTGAAAGGGATGTAGGAAATTCATTTCGTTAATGAAAGAAGAAATTTGTTCTTTAATAAGTTTTTCAAAAACTTTAGATATCGTGCTGAGCAAGCAAATAGGCCGAAGATTAGATAAACAAGCTAAATTACCTTTTTTCTTGATGGGGATTACTTTGACACATTTCCATATGCGGGGAAACACTGATGAATTTATAATTGAGTTAAATAAATGACGTATATATGGCAGTGCATGAGGCAGGATTAACTTAATGTATTGTATGGGAATATTATCCAGCCCGACCGCATTAGATTTAATCGAGGATACGGCGCTCATAATTTCATAGTCTTGGATAAGCCTAAAGCGGAAACCATTGTTATTTGTGGGGAAGGTAGGAACTGAAGAGTTGTCAGCGGTAAAATTGGAAGAAAAGTAATCGTTGATATCGTTTGCAGAATGGTCAAAGTTATTTTGGACCGCTCCTTTTTTAGAAACACCGAGTTTTTTAATGTTATTCCAAAGTTGCTTACTGGGAATTTCCATATTAAAATTACGTCTATCAAAGTCGATTTTAGACTTTTTAATTAGTTCATTTGCATTATTTCTGAGGCGTTTATAATGGGCATAATCTTCAACACTTTTGCTGCACTTCCAATTTCTATAGGCTATATCTCTGTTGACCATAGCTCTTTCAATATTTGCATTGAACCAAGGATTAATTCTCGGTTTGGCAACTCTTAGTGGAAAGAATGAATTATGAATTCGGTGTAGATGGCCATTCAAAATATTAACTAGCATATCAGTGTGATCGATACTAATATATTCGCTCCAATCGATGTTGCCGAAGGCATCATTTAGTCCCTGGGCGTCATAATTTTTGTAGTCCCTATAATGTATTAGCTCTGGTTCGAATTTTGCTGAAAAATTAAGCGAAGAAAATATCAAGTCATGTTTTGAGATTCCTGACAGAGATACCTGTCCAAATCTAAGGACCGCGTTAGGGGAATCCGTTAGAAAAAGATCAAGCAAGGAACAGCCCGTTCGGTGAAAAAACGTGGGCTCATCATTAATACACGTGTAGGACATGTTCAATAAAACATCTTTAAAACGTTGCGATTTACCAGTGTGCTTTAGCAGGTCTGTGTTGAAGTCACCCAGGAAAAATGTGGAATTATACTTGACAGTATATTCATCGAAATGATATAGAAGTGTTTCCGAGCAATCTACATTCGGAGGGTTGTAGTACACCCCTAAAAGAATCTTATCAATACCACACTGGATCTCCAGCAGCAGAAATTCTGGTATAGAACGAGAGTAATCTGTAAGTGTGGATTTCCGCACAATCCTACTTGTTAGTTTATTTTTCACATATATGCATACTCCGCCCCCGTGTCGATTACGATCATTCCTGAATAGTTTAAACCCGTCTATAGCAATCATAGGGTCGATAATAGAAGCATCAAGCCAAGTCTCTGACATGCAAAGATGTCTATTTTGCTATTATTGATCAAAATTCTAAGTTCATTTAGTTTGGCAAACCTTCGTGCACAAAGACTTTGGACATTAACATGACAAATATTAAGTTTATCTGTGTATAGTGCAGCATTTAGAACAGACTTAGGAATAATCATGTTTGTAGAGGTATTGTTAAACAATTGGCTAGCCATAATCAGTGCAATGAGATACAAGAAACTTTACACGAGAAGCAATTCGCAAAGCTTCCCCACATGAAAAGATAACGATAATAGAGAACATATTCTTACATCTAGAAGTTTCTTCTAACATTAATTAATGCACTTATGTCGCAGTTCAACTGACAATTGGAAATAATATCATTAAAAGCACAGAACAGCATCAATGGAAATTTCATTTGTCGTAGCACAAAATAATACTAGCAGCACGATATCGTTTGTTCAGCAGTAATAGAAATAGCATCCGCAGAAGTAGAAACAGCAGCAACAACAGCGGCAGCACCAACAACAGCAACAGCAACAGCACCAACAGCAGTCCGTTCCATCATCATGTTTATAGTACAGCGCAGCACAAACTATCAGCAACAACTACTTTTAGGAAGGAACAATCATGGAAAACTCGAGGATCGGATACAAAGGATAATAAGAAAAAACTTGGGGAAAAGGCAAAAACAAGGATAGGTGTAATATTTTGACTTTTAGGAGAGGTTGGAAACACAGGAAAAATCTGGAAGGTATCATGGGAAAAGTGGAAGGAAAGAAGAGCTTAATGGAAAGGTTAACTGAATTTTGAAGATAGCTGAAGAACCGAGTGAAGGGCTTCAACTTTTCCATGGTCATCCACATGAACAAGGCCATCACGAACAAATACCTTTTGTACGCGTCCTCGTAGCTTCAGTTTGTATGCTTCAGCACGAACTTCCATAGCAGTAGCCGTAAGATGCTCATTAATAAAAACTCTGTTGTCGTTATTGAAGCCTACATGCCGCTGGCATAACGCTCCATGTCTAAGGTATCTCTTGAAGAAATAATCCCTTTGGTGGCGAAAGGCGAATTGACAAATAATCAGTGGAGTTGATCCAGTCGTGATAGCTTGCTTCGATAATCGTTTCAAGTGAACGAGCGAACGATCATCGCAAGTATTTAACAGCTCCTTACAGATGTTGCGAAAAATAAGAGGCAAATCCTCGTTGGGCACGTATGGTATTCCAGATACGATGAGGTCATTTGATCTATCCATTCGGCTCACGCGTTCGTCAGTACCATCCAGTTCATTGCGGAGTTCCTTCACCGCTTTTGTTATATGGTTTATTTCAGACGTGTACTCAACCTTGATTGCAGCGAGATGAGTCTCCAGATTGTCCATTCGGTGTCCAAGTTCAGCTTTCCAAGATTCAATTTTGGCCAATATTTGCGCGTTAGAATTGGCGAGCAGCTTTTGGATATTCACCCATAGGCTATCAAGGTTAAAAACGCCATTCGTTTCGACACTTTCTTGTTTGTGATTGCTCAGTTTATTTTGGTTCCGATGTTTGTTGTGAACCATTATGACAGTGCAGATTGAAAGGTTGGCAGCAATTGATTGGTGGAGTGAGCAAGTTATAAAAACAGCGAAACTTCTGAAGGGATTATTATCATATATGCTATTGCGTTGGATAATTAGATCGCGTTTTATCACACTTTATAATCACTAGAAGTGCAAACTTTGGCGCGTTCCGAAACTTCTGCTGCATTCAAGCGAGCCGACACTAGCGCAACGAATTATAGATGTTTAAGCAGGGAAAAAATAGCTAATTGAACTGCGAGCACACCACACTTTACTCGAAAGCACTCATCCCTTAAGAAACTTGAATCTATAATAATCGAAATATATTCTGGATTCAATGTAAGTTATGAAGCACAGAAATTATATGCCAGAGTTGCCTGTGTTAGTGTCCTGATCAATTTCCTCCATGTACATTTGTTATTTAATTTGCAGTTATAATTTATGGAACCAAACTATATTTAGTTTACCATCTAAGTCTAGTTCGACCACTCCGAGACATCGTTTCGTTCTTCGCATTGTTTTTAAAAAATCCAGAAAAAATACCTTCTTTCTAACATTCTTCATGTTAAGTTCACAACGAACTAAAATTTCTTGCCATGCAGGAAGGTTCTTTCAAATTATATGGGTTTCTGTAGAAAATTATATATTCCGATCGAAATGAACTTACGAAATTATAACAGACTGTTGCTCAGCACATTGGATCCAAAATAATTTGGTTTCGAATATAAATATCCACGACCATCCAATCCCGGGATTATGAATTTTGATTAAAATCTTAGTACAGCGACCAAAGCCCCGAAACGTGCACAGATTTTTTTTTTCAAATTCAAATTTTGGAATAAAAAGGATGTATTCTATACTTCAAATTCACAAAAACAGCTGTTCGTATGAACAGATGTTCGTATGAAGACAAATTAAAAATAAAATGCTTATGCGTTTCGAATTCATCTCATCAGTACATGCACGGTTGGATCTTCTTTCTTTCTTCGTCCCAACTGAGAACTCTGGCTTTTGATTTGAAGTTACACACAATTTTTACGGTTTTGCAGTTGCCGTTATTGCCTGAACAAGTGTCACAAAGTTGGCAATCATTTGGGGATCAGGCAACGGAATTGAAGACTGTGTATTGGTATTAATTGTCAGAGATGAGTTTTCTTAACGACTGCTGTTACGGTTTATGATAGTGAGCCGTTTCATCATAGAATATGGAGGTAGGAATCTGTCATTGATAACTGCAAAGCATTATTTGTAAAATAATACTGTCGTGTTTTGTATTGTCGGATCAGGTAGGAAGGACGCAATCTTACCGCGTAATCACCATTGAAATATCTAGGCATAATTAGTTTTTTCATGTATCCTTTGTGACGATTCCACTTTTCTGTACAGCGATAATTTTAAAGACCGTATCACAAGTTCGAGGTGCCGTATCGGGCAGTTGAATCTTGAATTTATCCATAAACACGAGGATATTGAATTTTATTATAGTGCTTTACGATCAACGACATGTTGTAGATTTTTTTTTATTTTGATTATAGAGGTTTTAACCTTAAGGTCATTCGCCTCTTCGGGTTAGAAAAATCTCTTATGAAAAATTTCTAACCCTATGTGCGGGGTCGGGACTCGAACCTAGGTGCGCTGCGTACAAGGCAATCGATTTACCAATACGCTACGCCCACCCCCATGTTGTAGATTGTTCTGCAAAATGATTTTGTTTGCCTGGCGCAATCTATCGAAACTTATCATTATTGAATGCCTGATATGATGGCATCTGATAGAGGTGACTTTCTCAAGGTTAGGCTATGAAACCTGTAAATAAATATTCCAAAAACTCGGGCTAATACGGAAAGACTCGAAGTCCGTTCTTTGACCAGAGTTCCACTTTTGTTTTTAATATTCACATATCTCGACACTAAACGATCACTTCCGCAAGAATTAAAATATTACAGCGATTGTTGGTCAAATTGGCACTTCCCGACAGATTTTACAACACAGTAATTCCTCCAAGATTCACCCAAAAATCTTTAAAATCGCGAACGACCATCTTCGATACGGTTGAAACATTAGACGTTTTACCAGCATGGGTTCTGAGCATTTTGCACGCAAAGCAAAGCATTTTGATTCAAGAGCAATACCTTCAAAGGGCCTAAAATTTTATGCAGGAATCGTTTAAAAAAAATGTGGTTCGAGATCTGTATTTTACACAGCAAAACACTCCGAGAAAAAATTGCAGGGAATAATCTCTTCTTCGCAAAAAACAAATGCTGTATAAAAAGTTGTGAATTTACCAAAAAACTAAAAAAAATTAATATAAACTAAAACTACAAAAAAACTCATTTTTTAAAAAGTTTTATTTTTTGGCAACGAAAGTCTGAAGAGAATGAAAATATATTTAATGTGATTGCATCGCGGAGAAGTAATTGGTAAAAATGTTTTTCTTGCAACTGCCTTAAATATATTCCCAAATTTCATACTAACTGGCAGACAAAAACATAATTTTATTACAGAATACAATTCTCATAGATATTTTAAATTTTGTTATCTTTCTTTCTATTTTGAGAGTTTTCCTACTGGAGCTGTAGAGCTGAGTTCACGGAAGGGCTCCCTATCAGAATCACTCATCACTGCTTCAGTCCAATTGCAGCAGGCCGTGATTCCAATTGTGATATCGACTGTACGGTTCAGTTGTGCAGTGGATTGAACTTGACGATCGCGTTGGAATGAGCGTGTATTTGTGTGCGCTTGAGACCGCGTTAATCGGATTAGAAGTGCTGTAGGAGTTACTAAAACATTGGGGTCGTTTTTGTGTTTATGAAATCTTGGGCGTAGTTGTACATGGATGATCGCGATTCGGCTTTGTGTACCCTCACGAAGGGCTCGAGCGTTTGGATGTTATTGTGTTCGATTGCGTGGGCGTTTGTTTGTCGCGTAGATGTCTGTGGGCCGCGTGTGCTAGCGTGTCACTTCGCATGCTTAAATTCGATTTTAAAACCGGGTGTCCATTTGCATATTTGCGTGTGTTCTTGGATGATCGCACGGACTGTTAATATAATACTTAATTTTCAGTTTATGGTTCAGATGCTAGAAGAGAGTGAGTTCTCTATCACTATCAACTCTATCACTAGAGTTCCCTGTCATGTCGCCATGGAACGTATTGTCTAGTAGATATTAGCGTCATTTTTCTGATTAGTCCAGCTGAGGGCGTGGACCTAGGCGGCTAGGGCCGAGAGGAATAATTTCCGGACATAACCAATTCATGATCGCGCGAACACAAGCGTATGTAGGCTCATTCTTCAGACCGCATTTGTAAATTTATAAGTGCTAGAACGTTCACTTAGTCACCGGAGTGTTATCCTGTTTGCTAGATCGTAAGCGTAGGTATGCGTGGATGATCGCGAAGGGCTCAAGCGTTTGTATGTGAACGTGTTTGTCGCGTGTGCTAGCGTGTATGTAACTTCTCGTGCATAAATTCGGTTTTATAACCGTGTGGCTAGTCGCATATTTGCGTGTATTCTTGAACGATCGCGTGCGGATTCTGAACCTGTTATTTAATTTGCAATGTATGCTTCATATCCTAGAAGAGAGTGAGTTCTCCCATATTACTAGAGTTTCCGGTTATGGCCAAAGAGGCATCCACGTAATATAAAATCACCCCAAAAACTGAAATAGAAGTTCCAAATCTCATCACAACAACTTACAGCAGTAAATATGAACGGTTTTTGATACAAACAAACCTGATATATAACACAATTCCTATTATGCCGCTATTCTATTATGTATCGCTGAGGTTTCTATTTTTGGGTTGTAACCGGGTTTTTCCCAAATCATTTTAACCCGGCCGAAACCTGTTTTTGACATTAAAAATGTCTTACTCTACTATCTGGGGCTAGGTGTCATTCTAAAATCTAAACTATCTCCCATGTAACGAAACTATGTAAGGTTTGCACGCTTATAACTCCGATATTACTAGATGGATTTTAATCATTCATACACCAACCGATTCAGAAACACCTAACTTAAATATTGGTAATAATTTAATATCTCCCCAATAAAAGTAGACTTTTGGAAATTGGTAAAATTAAAAAGTTCACGAAAAACGGGAAAATTACCATTCGTGAGGCAGATTTCTCAGACACAGCTGTCAAAAGAGGGCAGCTTAGTGACTCAATGAAAGACGAAAAGTCATAAATAGAAGCGACGCATGTCCGTTTAAATCAGTTGTTGCTCTTGTCTCATACGAACAACATCGTCTCCGGGCGATGCAATAAGCGCTTTCGATTTTCGGCAACGTTGGCATTTGCACACACTCGCACCTATGTGACTAAACCATATACGGTTAGTTTATAAATAGAGGTGACGCGTACCCGTTTGAATCAGTTTTTGTTCTTATGTCGAACGGGTAAGATCATGGCTGCAGCGTGTGGGCACTACAATAAGCGGTAGACGCTATGCATTTTCGGCAGCGGTGGCCGTGTGCGGATTTTTCGGGTACCAGCACGGTGTCACAGAATGATTTGCAAAGTGGGTGGGTGGGGTGGTTTGGATTTAATTCAATACGGTGTGTGCTGCTTAAGAGTGTTGCGTTTGAATAAAATATATTTATTTTTATGCATGCGTGTGCGTTGTAATTTGTTAATCCATGTTTACGGCGCATTGTAGCTGCCTAGGGTAAAGAGCCTATTGGTTTTCATATGTTTCATATTTTGGTTATATGTTTTTTATCAGTAAGGCATCTGACAACGTGCTTCTGTAGTTATTGCACTGTTCAGCAGCGTAGTATTTTATATAGGGGAGTACACTCAGGTTTTATTACCCGGTATTTTTTACGCGAATTTTGAAATTTCCGCGGTTTTCATTTACGCGTTTTTTTTTAAATTTAGGCAGAACTTACCGTCCCAGCAGCAGTTTAGGCGGGTGTTCTTTTTCGATTCAAATTCAAGCCATGTCTTAATCGTTACTGGACTTAAAATTGTTTTCCCAGTTTATCCAGTCAGAGTATCTGTCCTGCCCTATGTAGTTAAAACACAGTTCTAATTGCGTTTTAAAGTATACAACAAATTGAACGGTTAGGTATACTAATTTAAATTTTAAAATATATCTGTTTGAAATTATGCAACAAACCGCTGTACTGAAGATATAATTATGTCAGTCCTATTACCACATAAAACACCTATATAACATAAAACGCTGCAGAATTGGTTTAATAATGCAATGTTTACACTACAGAGTTATAACACGTTTTAATAATTAGCAACAAGAGAAAATGTCACCAAGATAGCATAAAACCCGTTTTAACTGGTAGTGCGAACGTTGCATAACAATGTAATTTATCAAATAATTTGATTTTTTTCACCACTAATCGATCAAGAAATACTTAACCTTAAGATTGTTTACTTAAGTTCATTAATACATTATTGAAAATTTAAATGGAAAATGAAATTTCATATTTCATGAAGAATCTGTATATTTCCGTTGCTGGGCGTGGGCTTCCTCGTCACGGTTCTAAATATGGAACTTTTCTTTTAAATATATTTTCTGGACAGACAGCCTATTTTTACTAGATGGATTAGCCAAATAATGCCAATCACCTAGTGAGATACTTGATTAATTAATAGATTACCGTTAAAAGACCTTCAATAAATTATGTTTTAATGGGGAGGGTATATAGCAAATTGTAACATAAAAACGCCTTTAATCCACCTAACAGGGTGATGAGACATTTCTTATAACTCTTATCACTCTCTTCGGATATTATATCGTTTGAGAACATTTAGAACTTGATGCTTCGCGATGTTTTTGATAACACATAATACATGGGATAGTGGCAGGACTCAGCATAGGCATAGGACAACATCAGTGCTAGAAATCTCAAACCAAATCAATGGGAAAGCGAAAAAATGGCCTATAAAATAGACATACCAACGAATTATTGTTAATACTGTGTTAATAAAATATCTAAATTGTGGTGGGAAAACTGAATTTTCCTAAAGGGTTTATATATGGTACTGAGCCAAAAAATCGATTTTTTTTTTTTGAATCGAAATGAAGTTTATACTTTACTCAAATTTCCAACACGACTGAGACCTAAAAATCAACGCTTTTTCTGGAAAAAAGCGATACTAGCAGTGACACCATCCAAAGAAAATCAACAGTGAATATTTCCAGACTTGGTTTTATTTCCTATTTAAGAACTATTGTGTTTTTTACATCCTAGATTGCATGATTATTAAATTAAAATTTGTGTTTGCTATTGAAATTGACGAAATGATAGTATCGCCCCTTTGACAATTGTTTACTTTTTCGGTCCCACCTATCAGCATTGAAGTATCGCCCTTACGTTTTTTTTACAATACCAATTTTATAATTAGTGGGGGTTTGGTGAAAATCGATCTTACTGTCCACACGGCATTATTGTAGTCATGAATATTAACCTGAGAAAATTCACCATAAATACTTCTTGGACGATATACCGCCAAAATTATTTTATCAAATGATGCGCTGTTTAACGTATGTAAAACTTATCGAAGATACTAAACCTCCGAAATTGGCGGTTTCAAAATGATGTTATCTTGACCTTAAATTACTGTTTTTGAACATTTGACCTATACATATAATTGATCATACAACAAAAATCAAATTCTCATCAAAATCGATCAGGACCTGCTAGATTCGAATGGAAATCGTCATTTTTCATAAATTTCTCTCTACATTCGAAAAGTGTTATCCTCGTTATTAATCATATTACGTTTTCGTCTCAACTCGACGCATTCCCAAAATAAAAACCTGTTTTAATCCACCTAGTGGTGCAATTGTGCTTGTCTCATTTGTCCAGACTACGATTCCCTGGCTGGTTATGTTCAATACAATGGTGGAAATGAATATTACATGTTCAGTACGATTTGCACATACATACAATGGATCAACAGCCACGATCTTGAGATACTATGTGATACTGAAACATCGCTTGACCGCCGCTGGTTTCAAGCGATGTTTCAATATCACATAGTAAGATCCGGGAGGTCCGGGTCCTGCCGAAAATTTTCAACTTGTTTAGAAATTTTAAACTAATTTTAATTTTAAAGTAGCAACCACTCACTGCATACTTCCTCCGGGCCGGTATGATTGACGATTTTTAGAGTGAATGCAGAACCTTTCTATATGAGAAAGGCAAAAATGTACCAAAGTCCAAAAAAATCAATTTTTGTCAAACATTATTTTTTTCGAGTTTACATCAAATCTCGATGTTTCATGCATTATAAAGTCATTTGGCATCAAAAATACAAATTTGATTTTGAAAATTTTTCATTTCAGTTTATATGGGAATTTGCTGTGTGGTTGCACTCTTCAACTCGTAACTCCGGAACCGGAAGTCCAATCAATAAAAAATTCAATTGCAGCCGATGGGAAGGTTGTACCTTTCATTTGAGACTAACTTTGTGCAAATCGATCCAGCCATCTCTGATTAACAGAGGTCACATTTTTTTCCACATACACAGACACACATACATACACACAGACATTTTCCGATCTCGACGAACTGAGTCGATTGGCATATGACACTCGGCCCTCCCGGTCGGGATTAGATTGACGAATTTTAGAGTGAATGAGAAAGGCAAAAACATTTTTAGCAAATGTTGAAAGTTATGCATTTTTTGGTGCGCAGTTCTATGTTTAATAGACATTAAATCAATTTTAACTTCGCTTCCTATTAACTAAAGACCCTTATTACAGTACATTTCTACAAAAACGAGCTCAATTTGAAAATAAATCTGAGGATTATGATTGATTACAGAACTGTGGTATTTTCTATTGGAATATTTTCAGGCAGGAATTTGATATTGATGCTATTAGACAACTGTGAAATCAAGACCAATAGATCAGTTACATATCAGGAGGACCCCATTCCGACAATTTATCAAAAGTCCTCATGATGTTTACAACAACAGGTTATTAATCTATGGATCAGATAATTGTTATTGTAATATTGAATTAAATCAGTCTGCATCAATAAATTTTCAACTTCAATCCAATAAATTTTTTTTGGGTGTTTGGGGGAGGGGGGCGTTGTATGGTGTTAAACCCCAAAACCTTCTCTTGGCAACGCCGTTGCTTGGAGTTATTTATTTCGCTTTTCATTTTCCGATATGTTTCAGATCGATCAGATGGTCATGAGTTAGAAAAATTGCAGTCAGAAGGCTCGCACAAATGAACATTTTTGCACTGATAAGCTATCAAGTTCCTTCCAGACAACTTGGAAGTGTTCGATGATTATTTCTAGGGGTTGTAGATAGAAAAATGAAATACAAAATTCGTTTTATCGTAATAATGTTTGGCTTATTTCAATGGATTATATTTCTAATATTGAACAATAAATAGGCGACAAAGAGTAATCCACAAACAACAAGCCATAACTTTTAAAGTATTCAAAATAGATATTTGAAGTCTTCAGTAAAGTTATTCGCAAAAGTAAGAGCTACAAATTTGCTGAAGGCATCATTTCGATATAATCACTTCCAAGAAAATTTGTGAAAATATCTCACTCATAGGGGGATTAATCAGCAAAAGCACAATACCAAAAGAAAAGGCATATTACCTCCATTAAATTCTCCGAAGATACTATTGACCTAAAATAAGCCGTTTTGGCGTTAATAATAGATTACATGTTTTTGGTCATATTTCTGGCAATGGGAAATGATAAAAATCTTTCGTCCGCATTTAATGTTAAATATCTCTTTTGATAATAGTCCGATTTCAACAATCTATAGCTTGTTCGAAAGGTATTCGTTAAAGCTGTCTAAAAACATATAAATTGTTAATCTATGTTGTCAATTTCGACAGATAATTTGATAAAACTGCGAAAAACGCCATTTTTACGCATTCAAACATTCATATCTTAGAAACTAAACATCAGAATCAAAAACAAATTAATAGCGTTCATACTGTTTTTTAGTTCTTTCATTTAAAATTGGTTTGGATAAGATCGGTTCAGCCATTGCTGAGAAACACGAATGAGAATTTGTCCGTTACATACACACACACACACAGATACACACACACACACACAGACATTGTCCCAAATCGTCGAGCTGAGTCGATTGGTATATAAGACTCGGCCCTCCGGGCCTCGGAAAAAATCTTGAAAGTTTGAGCGAATTCTATACATTTCTTTTATAAGAAATGTAAAAACAGGCGAGTGAGCAAGAACTTGAGTCGATATGTGTGATAGATAAAATACATTTGCACGCTCTTGAAAAAAGCTACATTTTTAATGTCACCGTGGTCGTGTCCTGTACACAGCCCTTTAATTTTTTTCGATTGATCGACTACAGAATGTTTGTTTAGCGTTTTTTTAAGAATCTTGTATTTAGATTTGAGCGACCGAAAATTAAAGTCGCAAGGATAGAACATGCTTTGTAAAACCCACTTCAACTATCTTAAAATGTAAAATCGAATATTTAACATTCTAATATATTTAAAGCGGGTTTTATGAAGCATGTTCTGTTCTTACATTTATTTTCGGTCACTCATTTAGTCCGCAGCCAAAAATTTCAGCTCATGTTTTATAATACATCGAACAATAGTCATAGTTACCCTAATAAAAAGCAGAATAATCATGTGATGCCTTAGCCACTTTTATCCTGCTTGTTACTCATTTTAGAAGTTGTTTCACTTTTATCGAAGTTAGAAAATTTTTCATCCAAAATTTACTAAATACCTTCCCAAAATTTACTAAAAATTTACCCAAAATTTACTAAAAATTTACTCAAAATTTACTAAATACTTCATTCGGTGAAAAGTAAAAATGAGTAATATGCACAAAAACATCGCACCGCAATCAGAACTCTCACAAATTGCAATCGGAATTCTTTCGGCTGGTGGTTGATTCGCAGCAAAAAACGTAATCGACTTAGCTCAGCTTGTGTTGGAAAGCTATTTAAATACAAAATTGGTAAATAAATGTTGGATCAGCGATCAGACAATGATTATATCGAGAAAGACTTATCAAAATTTTCAGATTCAAACCAATCGTAATGACAATAATGCTCATAAATAAAAAAAATACATTAATTTTCTATTATTAAAAACCGATTTAATCCACCTAGCAGTGAGATGAGACATTTCTTACACATTTCACTATTGGATTAGTTTGCAGAGCTCACGAGCAGTAGGCACCCAATTAGAGGTGGGATCAAAACAGTGTCTAGTCTTGCACCAATAAAATCTCGAATAAACTGAATAAATTATAGAAATCAACAAAACGACCGAAATAAAAAAGTAAAGCAAAAAATGAAACAATAGGTTTTTAAATTCATAAAATGAGTAGAAAAATTAATGGAAATCATTATAATTTTGATCCAAATACACGAATCAAATTAGATTAGGTTATTACATAAAAATTAAGATTATATTTAGAAATAGTTATAAGATTAATAGAATAAATTGACTTATACTAACAAATTGAATGAAATAAAACGAATGACAACATGAAATGCATAAAATTAAAGATATGAATAAAATGAATAAGATAAATCAAATGAATCAATGATTCAAATGATTCAAATGAATCAAATGAATCAAATGAATCAAATGAATCAAATGAATCAAATGAATTAAATCAATCAAATAAATCAAATAAATCAAATGAATGAAATGATTCAAATGATTAAAATGATTCAAATGAATCAAATGAATCAAATGAATCAAATGAATCAAATGAATCAAATGAATCAAATGAATCAAATGAATCAAATGAATCAAATGAATCAAATGAATCAAATGAATCAAATGAATCAAATGAATCAGCTGAATCAAATGAATCAAATGAATCAAATGGATCAAATGGATCAAATGAATCAAATGGATCAAATGGATCAAATGAATCAAATGAATCAAATGAATCAAATGAATCAAATGAATCAAATGAATCAAATGAATCAAATGAATCAAATGAATCAAATGAATCAAATGAATCAAATGAATCAAATAGATCAAATGAATCATATGCATCAAATGAATCAAATGAATCAAATGAATTAAATGAATCAAATGAAAAAAATAAAGAAAAAATAAAAGGTTATAAATTAATATAAAGAAATAAATTGAATCAAATGAATTACTTGGATGAAATGATTAAAACTGAAAAAGTAGTCAGATTATTAAAATGAAGAAACTGAACAAAATGAATAAACTGGAAAAAATGAATAAAATCCATACAATGAAAACAATGAATGATATGAGTAAAATGCACAAAAAGAATAAACTGATCAGAGTGAATCCAAAGAATGAAACGAATAAAATAAGTAAAATGAACGCAGATGAACAAAACGAATAAAAAGATGCGGAATGAAATAATTAATTAAAATGAAATGGTCATATTTTTGAATAAAGAAAATGAATAAACCGGATTGTACGAATTTGAAAACCATTGCATCAGAAAGCTTTGAAATGTTTTTGAAAATCCCATCTTCTGAGAAAAGGCTAATAAATATGCAATGGACTTTCTGGGTTTCCATCATTTTTAGTTTTATTCTTTTTGTTTTCATGCTTCTTTACTTGACGAATTCAAAGTTTACTTTTTGGCCACATATTCCCGAAAAAAGATTTATGTGCAGAACAGAATTCACTGGTCCAGTATTTTAACGCGCAATTGAATATAGTAAAGTGAGACAAGGTCACATGTGCTTTCAAGCCCCTTGAACAGAGAACGACAGAGGGAGAAGGCGATTCGTGAATGAGACAGGTAGATATTTCAAAGTTTTTATTTGCATTGAAGTAAATAGTGTGAAATGTCTATGCTATGTCGATTGCATAAAAGCCGTGTTTGTATTGTTTGGTTCGGAATTCTCGTGTAAATATGGATAAATAAGTCCTATACAGACCAATATTGTGAAAAAGAAATGGTTCAAACTACTCAGTATATCCAAATATGGACGACGATAAGTTAGAAGTTGCATCCCCCATCGAGAGTGGGTACTTTGGGGACTTCTTTTCCTGGATCTAATTTGTGGATATTTTTGGTCTTTGATCCGTTATTTTTCATGAAAGCTCGTACCAATACAACGAATGTGCAGCTGATACAACTCATGGTTCATTCTACGCAACACTTTTCGTTCGAAAACTCCAAGGGCGCGTTGGTCCTCCACGAGCATAGTCCAGGTCTCGTGGCCGTAGAGGACCACCGATCTAATCAGCATCTTGAAGATAATCAACTTCGTGCGGCGGCGAATTTTGTTCGACCGGAGCGTCCTCTGGAGTCCAAAGTAGGCACGATTTCCCGATATGATCCGTCTCTGAATTTCTCTGCTGTTATCATTGTCGTCGGTTACCAGTGAGCCCAAATACATGAATTCGTCGACCATCTCGATTTCGTCACCGTCAATCCGAACTCGGGTAGAGGTTCACATTGTCGTCTTTAGAACCTCTTCCTCTCATGTATTTTGTCTTCGAAATCCTGGCTTCCGCTTTCAGTCTTTGAGCATATAGGGTAGACGAGCCCTTATTCATCTCATTAGTCAGGTTGTCACACTATTTCGCTGATAACTCGGCTTACAGTGATTGGATTACGCTTATATATGTATTAACATATTTGCTTCGTTCTTAAGAAACAGTTCCATAAAAAATCTAGCTTGGAAAATGTAAAATATTCGCGTTTGAGCGAAGTGAAAAGTTGAGTACGACGCACCCTTATTCATCTTACCATATGAGCTAATGCGTTGAATAGAGATAGCTGACACTGCTCTAACTAATGTTTACAAATGGGTGAGCTGAATAGAGGTGCTAAGATGAATTAGGGCACAGTAACCCTATTTCATTCAAAATTCAATAGAGATACGAATAGTTTAAATATCGCAAGTGGAATGTCTCTTTTGAAAATTTCCATCGTCAAACTTTCATATTACCCAGTTAAGCCAAATATTTTTTTGATATAGCCATGAATTTCCTTAATTATAGTGTAGATACAGGCTTTGAATACAATTGGATTAAAGTTGAGTTGATGTAGCAGCAGACAAAAAATAGTTTTGTTTTCTCAAACCTTCGCAATTACAATTAATAAATATTTCAGATTGGCAGAAGATCTTATCACACAACTTAGAAATGCATACAGAAATAGCTAGATAGATGCGATAGAAGAGAGACAGAGAGAGAGAGAGAGAGATGGGGGGCGTGTGAGAAACGCCAAATGATGGTTAATGCAGTGACATTATTTTTATAGGTATATTATTATGATATGTTGATTCTTACACTCTTATCATAAATAATGTAAGTAGTAATTTTTGCGCCATAACCAGTATAACCTAAATCTTGCAAAAGAGCTAAATTTTCGCCAGATTTTTGAGCTTCAAACATACAGTTGCTTTCGGTGACGCCACAAGTATAATTATATGAGAAATCTTTTATCTCACTACTAGGTGAATTACTTTTTGATCTGTGTATTGATATACCATCCAACATTTACCTCATGATTAAACGCAATGCCTAATCCAAGGAATAAATACTAGAACTCACTGTTTCTTTATCAACACATTATTTTGTCTTTGAAGTGAACTTATATATTGATTTTTGAGAAATAGTTCATTTATTATAAAGGTAATTCACAAAATGTTCTCAACATCGAATTCCTTGAATCACGTAGATGTGTTTTCATACCCCGATATTCAAAATCGGTTTAGTTTTGCCCCTAAAACACCAGTAAAGCAATGCTCTGTATGAAACAATCTCATTTTTAATTAGTGGAAATTGGTAAGCGAGGACTAAAATACAAAATGTCTGATATCTCCCCCGCTCGTGCTCGGATTTAGACAATCTATAGCTTGTTAGAAAGGTATTTTTACAAGCTTTCTATTTATGTTCAGTTTGTTGGACAATATTGCATTGTTCGAAAGTTATTTGCAAAAAACCTGCCGTATTTTGACAAAATCGCCCATATCTCAGAAAGTAAACAACATATCGAAAATCAAAAATAATAGTGTCAAATGGCAACGTTAGGCCTTTCGTTTGAAACTAATTTCATTAAGATCGGTTCAGCCATTGCTGAGATAATTACATGACATTTTGTACATACATACATACACACATACACACACACACATACAGACATTGTCTCAATTTGTCGAGCTGAGTCGATTGGTATATGAGACTCGGCCCTCCGGGCCTCGGAAAAAGTTGTCAAAGTTTGAGCGAATCCTATACATTTCTTTTGTAAGAAATGTAAAACACCAAAAACTCAAAAAACCTAAACTTCCCATTAAAAAACCGTTTTAACCGGGAAAGAAACCTTGTTTTTTCCCCGAAAATTATAAAAACCCGATTTGGTACATCACTGTACGCCATAATTTTATAAACGCACAACATTATACTACGTTCACACTACGAGTTAAAGCGCGTTTTAACGCTATCTATGACATCTATGACATTTTTCTTGCTGCTAATTATAATAACGTATTTTAACTCTGTACTGTGAACATAGTATTAAAGTCAAAAAGCGCTTCTTTGCACAAGAAGAAATTGATTACGGAATATAAAAGTGAGTGTACACGCATTTAGCACTTATACTCATCATGTTCCTTGTGTGTATCAAGCTATCCAATCATTTTATCTGGCTGAAAATCTAACGTAAATATAAATACTCTATTGTACTTAACAGTCTCGTTTCTGTATCTAATGTTCTTCGAGTATGATTAAATTTTTGGTTTAACCTTTCAAATGAAATCAAAGGAAAATTTTTAGAGAGTTCCAGAATCCACAGCATATTTTAATTGTATTATATCTCAGAACTACAGAATACAATCGAACCGCAGTAGTAATAATTTGGTTAAGAAAAAAGATTAAAAATAGAAATTGTATAATTCGGATCATATTGAGATACCTTCATAGGAGGCAAATTGAGTTGAACCAAATGTGTACATCGAGCACTATATTTTTCATAACGGAAATTAAGCGGGTAAATTGCGTTTCGACTTAGATAGAACGACTTGGCGGCTGCTAGACACTGATTTTCAAAATACCACCCAACTTGAGAGAACAACTTAAACAACTAGTCGAGGCGGATAGTGAGACACATAAAAGTTAATTTTTTTCTTTTATGTTAGAAAAAATCGCAAAGTTTGCTTAGTTCCACAGCTTATGAGAAAATTTACAAAAATCAAGTTTTTAGCACTCTTATTGTTCACCGGTTTCCATTTGCTAACAAAAATTGCATTTGTGGAAGATTTTTTGTTGTCCCGGGAGTACTTCCACTTCCATTAATGTTGGAAATTCCGTACAAATTCCGGACAAATCCATACAAGTATTTTTTCCGGACACACGACCAAAAATCCGTACTGTCCTCCCAAATTCCGTACGGTTGGTCAGCTTAGGTATACTATATGTGACATTTTGACTTAAGATTAAATTAACATATAAAGAGTTATCATTTTTCTCTATTATTTGTGGACGATAAAGAGTCTATGCTTGGCTTTTATTTGGCATAATAAACTCAGTTTGTTTACAATTGTTAGATATTACGTTTTGAATAAATGGTATAGATTTATCCTACTTATTTTATACAGGAGATTTCAGCGTCCCTCTAAGCTTGGCGCCCTTGGCTATTCGTTCACTGGTTTGTACCTGCTGATCTATCTGAGCGTTCATGTTGCCGTAAAACAGGTTAACATCCCATCGTGAGCAGCAGTCATAGAAACGCTCCAACTCCGCCTAAAATGCATCTTTGCCGTTCGCTGGTCTCACTTTCTGTGAACAGTGAACGTTGATGATACGGTAGTTGACGAAACGGGCTTTTGCTTCTCACTACACACATTCTCTCGCTGTTACTTGATCAAGCGTGGACGAATCATGTCCAGCACTATAAAACCCAACTCGGTCGTTGTACCGCCACTCTGGTAGAATGTGGCTTTCTGTCCTGCCGAGCAAAGTTTCTGCAATGCTACGAACCCAAAGTAGCGAGTCTGTTGCACGTCGTGCAGAATTCGGTCGATCCTCTGGAAGCCAAGCGACTTACAGTTCCAAATTTCCAATAGCAGTCTTTTATTCGTAGCATGACTTATTCGAACCGATCCGTACGCAAAGCTGTGTTTCCGGACGGCTTGTTATACCTGCCCAAACCTTCTATCTGGTTGGAGGCTTCTCATTTCACTACAGAAGGTGACGATAGCCCACAGATTATCCGTTGTGTGTCCAACAAAAAGAAAACAGGTCGACAGGTTACTCGGGTACCCGCAAATTCAAAAGTTTGGAGCTATGTCAATTTTTAATCGATTCAGAACACGTTTGGATGTTTTGAATTCAGGATATCATCTACTTTTAACGCTGCTGCAAGGCTACTTGGTCAAGTTTGAATGCGTTTTATACTGTTGATTCCAAATGGATAAAAAAGGAAATTCCGCCCTTTAAATTTGGTTCGGGCTTTTGTACTATATATTCAATTCTTTATTGAAAGTTTAATAAAAAAAAACCCAATAAATCGTTTTAGGTGCAATAGGGTGAAGTGCCTATTTTCACCATACTAATGAGGGTGCCTCACTGAATCATTAAATACTCGGCCTACAAACAATGGAATGCGTAAAAGCTGGCATCAACAGCTTTGCTTCGTTGTTAAGTACAAGTAATAACATACATGCGCTGAAAACATTGAAATTCTTGTGTTTGAGCGCAACGAAAACACGAATCGAGTGCCCCTATTGTTGCGCTACCATTTGACTCAATGCGGTAAACAAAGATGGCAGAGATGCTCTAAGCAACGGCTTCAAATGGGTAGCGTGATGATAGAAACATAGCGATAATGGACATCATACCAAGTTTCAAAGAATCTTAACATCAAGTAATGTTTAGAGCAAACCTCGTATAATTAGTTTTCATAAAACGAATACATCCAGTGTAAAAAACTAAATGAATTTCAAAGTAATCCTTGTTGTTGTTAACTATTTTGTAACAATTTTCATCAACATACGCAGAAAACTGCCCCGAGCGACAAAAAGCCTAGCGCCGCCACTGAGGTCATTGAATTAGCATCCTTAGCCATGTTTCAATTTTTTATATTTATGGGATATATAGATTTGGATTGGGTGGAATACCGGGCAGTTTGCGGAGTTCATCCTATTCTCAAGGACGTTGACGTTGCGCATTCTTACTGTAGTAGCTACTCGCCAAATCTGGCAAAAACTTGGGAGGGACCTAATTAATCACTGGATGTTTTTAAGGCTATCGTGGGCTATCGTTTTTAAGGCTATAGTATAACTCGGTTCATATTGTAGGTTGTGATGAAAATCGGAGTCTTACGGTCATAACTGCAAATTTACTGCCAGATCATACCCTTCCAGATGCATTTATTGAATTTGTTCAGATCCTGACCATACATCTTTCAGACCCGATTTCAGATTTCAGATTTTGGCCATAACGTTTTGCTTTACGGTCCAGCTCGATTGCTTGATAGCCCTATACGAAAACGATGACACCGCTTCGACAACACACCTTCAGGACAGCAGACAAACATTACATGAAATCTGTTTGTACTGCACATATAAAGGTTTGGCCATTGTGATCATCATACTCGGGTTTTCATTTCTTTTGTGCAGAATTAATTCTCTATTTTTCCATCGCGTGACAATTTATGAAGACATTAGTTTTTTTTTCAAAATTTTTGCATTTCATTGCAAGCAAATTGCAGTCAAAAATTTACAGAACCGGTCACAAAAAGCACTATACTGGAAAAGAAGACTCATAACGATTCTACATTCATAGAGTTTCAAATGTTTCTAACTTGGATTTTTTTCTAATTTTTAGAATTATGTTGGGAAAAATTTTGTTAAAAAATTAGAGTGGATCTGAATATACGAGCTATTTCAGTTTTAATAGGCCGCCTGCTATAAAGCTGCCTTGTTTTAAAACCAATCCAATTTTTCCTGAACATTCAAAACTCAAGAATGTTTCAATGAAAAGTTTTACAACTAAACAAAAGGCAAAACATAAATAAAATCAATAAAAAAGTAATATGAACTGAGCTCGAAAGATAGAAAAATTCATAAAAAATGCATTATGAGATATAAAAAACCTGTTTTAATCCACCTAGTGGTGCAATTGTGCCTTTCTCATTTGTCGACACTGAAACATCGCTTGAAACCGCTTGACCCTGCTGAATTTTCAACTTGTTAAGAAATTTTAAACTAGTTTCAATTTTAAAGTAGCAACCCCTCATTGCATACTCCTACCTACGCATAAATAAGTCAAAAAAAAAATCGCGGCCCTCCGGGATTAGGTTGACGATTTTTAGAGTGATTGCATAACCTTTCTATATGAGAAAGACAAAAAGGTGCCAAAGTCAAAAAAAGTCAATTTTAGTCAAAATTTTTTTTCGATATTTCATCAAATCTCAACGTTTCATGCATTTTAAAGTCATTTGGCATCAAAAATGCAAATTCGATTTTGAAATTTTCCCTTACTCCCCCTTTTGAGAATTTTTCATTTTAGTGTATATGGGAATTCGCTGCGTGGACGCACTCTTCAACCCGTAACTCTGGAACCGGAAGTCCAATCAATAAAAAATTCAATAGCAGCCGATAGGAAGGTTGTACCTTTCATTTGAGACTAAGTTTGTGCAAATCGGTCCAGCCATCTCTCAGAAACAGAGGTGGCATTTTTTTCCACATACACACATACGCACACACACACACACATACACACACAAACATTTTCCGATCGCGATGAACTGAGTCGAATAGCATATGACATTCGGCACTCCGGGCCGGGATTAGGTTGCCGATTTTTAGAGTGATTGCATAACCTTTCTATATGAGAAAGGTAAAAACAAAAATATAAAATTGAATTTGAGTAATCAGATCAAAATATTTACGAAATATATTGTTTCTCTTTCTATCCCTGATTTTCTTTCACTATTGGTTTTTAAGTTCAAAAAATAATTTTTGTTTTACTTTAAAACTTTGTTAATTTCATTTTATGATATCAACTTTTTAGTATGTGAATTCTGACCTAGATTTTCACCTAAAATTACTTTTTCAATTTAAAAAAAATCTATTTAAGGTATTGGGTGAATCTCTAATGGATTTATAAGAAAAATGATGACAAACACATGCAGCCAGCGATCATCAGTCGCCCCGGTCCTCTGTGTGGGATGGGTGAAAGGGTCTTCCAACCTGCCGCAAATGGCAAGTATACATCTTTTCCGAACACTTCAAGCGCTGAAGTATGCTTCGCTTCCAGTTTTTTGCCTTTTGCTCCGACATCTTGTTATCAGATGCCAACCATTTCTCTCGACGACGACGATAGTCGTATTTTGGGGCGCGACGCAGTTGATTCGGGATGCCTCGAATCCCTCACCACAGTCGACCAAGCGACCGTGAACCGTTCCGATACTGTTCGTGGGATTGACAAAAGGATCTTCCTACACGGCAACATGGCTTTGCTCTCTGCTGTGCCTGATCCGTCCTCCAACAACATCGAGGTTTACTACCAGAATATTGGTGGCTTAAAATCATCAACGGATAGCTATTTGCTCGCGACCACGGGTTGCTGTTACGACGTTATCGCCTTGACCGAGACGTGGCTCGACAACTGTACTCTGTCTCGCCAGATCTTTGGTTCAACATTCAATGTCTACCGCTGTGACCGCAATGCCCTCAATAGCCACAAGTCATCAGGCGGTGGTGTGCTTATCGCCGTTCGCCGTGGTATAAAAGCCCTAGTGATCAACGATGACCGGTGGGCGAGCTCCGAACAAGTGTGGATATCATTGAAACTTGCCGATCGCAATCTGTTCCTGTGTGTTGTGTATTTTCCACCTGACAGAATTCGTGATTCCAGCCTGATCGATGTACATCTTTCCTCCGTTTCTTTTATCGCCTCGATCGCCGCCCCGTCTGATGACATTGTTATACTGGGCGACTGCAACTTACCTGGCTTGACGTGGTGCCAGGCAAGTAATGGTTTTCTAGGATTGGATATCGAAAAATCTGCGCTTATTAACAATGCCAGTTGTATTTTGGACAGCAGCGCAACTCTTCGGCAAATTAATAATGTCACCAACGAGAATGGACGTACATTGGACCTCTGCTTTGTAAGTGCCCGGGACTGCGCTCCGTACTGCTTCACTGCACTGACTCCTTTAGTCAAGCAGGTGCGTCATCATCCCCCACTACATCTTGTATTCGCTGGTAACCTAGGAGTGAATTTTGAAGACGTCTCAAGCTCTATCGTCTACGATTTTTACAACGCTGACTACCACAGCATCGTTAGCACGCTGTTGGATATAAACTGGGACGAAAATATTAACAATGACGACGCGAACGAAGCAGCGATGACGTTTTCTAGTATTCTTAACTACATTATCGACCGCCATGTGCCAAAACGAATAATTAGTACCGATGAACACCCTCCCTGGCAATCAACCGTCGTTAGACGTTTAAAATCTGCCAAACGAGCTGCATTTAAAAAATTCTCGAAGCATAAGACACTTGCATTACGAAATCAGTACTTTCAACTCAACCACGAATACAAACAACAAAGCAGACGCGCCTTTTTATAGACACCAGCGAAACGTCGAGCGTCAACTGAAATCCAAGCCCAAGTCGTTCTGGAAGTATGTTAACGAGCAGCGAAAAGAATCCGGTTTGCCATCTTGTATGTCGTTTAATGGAGTACCGCCACTAAGGAAATTTGCCAACTGTTCTCCGACAAATTTTCAAGCGTTTTTTTCCAACGAGCACCTGCCACCACAACAAGTCGCTGCCGCCGCTAATTTAACTCCTTCTCTAGGACGAACCATCAACCGAATTTGTGTCGATAATGCTGCCATTCTTGCAGCAAATGCCAAACTGAAAGCATCTTGTTTCCGGGTCCAGATGGTGTTCCCTCGATTTTTGTCAAAAAGTGCATCAGCGGGCTTCTTGAACCACTTCGGCGAGTCTTTGAGCTATCACTCACTACTGGTACATTCCCTTCCTGCTGGAAAGCAGCGCACATGTTTCCAGTTCATAAAAAAGGAAACAAGTCGAACATTGACAATTATCGGGGAATCTCGTGTTTAAGTGCTGTATTAAAACTGTTCGAGCTGGTTGTGTTAGATTCTATTTTCTTTCACTGCAAACACTACATTGCAGATGACCAACATGGTTTCATGCCTAAACGATCGACAACGACAAACCTGCTCTCGTTCACAACATATGTAATGGATGGATTCGCTGACGGATTGCAAACCGATGCTATTTACATGGACATATCTGCGGCCTTCGACAAAATCAATCATGATATCGCAATAGCCAAGCTGGACAAACTCAGCATTCATGAACAACTTCTGCGCTGGTTTCGTTCCTACCTCGATGGAAGGCAACTCCAAATCAGCATTAAGGATTGTCTATCTGCACCATTCTTCGCTACATCCGGCATACCACAAGGAAGCCATCTCGGTCCAGTAATATTCCGTCTCTACATTAATGACGCCAATTTCACATTACAAGGACCCCGCCTTTCTTTCGCCGACGACATGAAAATTTTTCAACAAATACGGGATCAAACCGATGCCGAGCTTCTTCAGAGGGAACTGGACAGCTTTAGTACGTGGTGTGATCTAAACAGAATGGTTTTAAACCCGAGCAAATGCTCAATCGTTACGTTCACGCGGAAACACCAACCGACTCAGTTTAACTACCATTTCTTCTGCTCGAGCATTCCAAGACACTCTCACATCAAAGATCTTGGAGTCATCATGGGTTCGGCACTAACGTTCAAACCGCATACGTCATACATCGTGGATAAGGCATCACGATAGCTTGGATTCATCTTCCGAATAGCGAAAAACTTCAGGGGCGTATATTGTCTTAAATCGATTTACTGCGCGTTGGTCCGCTCAACGTTAGAATATTGTTCAGCTGTTTGGAATCCGTACTACCAGAACGGGATTGACAGAATCGAGGCTGTCCAACGGACTTCAACGAATTTTTAACAGTGTGGTGACGGCCTTTGACTTCAACCGGACGCGGAATGCGATAAAAGCGAAAATGTTGGCAATTTTAAAATGTAATTAGTTTAAGCAACCACCATTGGAGCCAAGGGGCCTGTTGGTGAAGGTAATAAACATAAACATAAACAAAAACTTCTAAATAACTTCTGAGCAGCTCCGAGAATCAAGTAGAAAATGGACAATTTTCTTTCTGTAGGAAAACATTTAATAACACTTTTCGAGGTTTTTTGTGTGGTCCAAAATGCGTTTAGAAAACATATTTAGGAAAGAAATCAATTTTTTTTCGTAAACCTATGCTATTTATAGCGACTGGGTATTTGATGCGAACCATGGTTGAATGCATTAGACATTTCCAGGGAGCCACTTTACAGTCTCGCTCCACACACATATTTTTCTCGATTGCATACCTCCGGTGACAGCAACGCTTTAACAAAAAGTCGACAACGCCTTATAGGTTGTCTACTAATCACTTTAACGAGTCTCCTGCGCTTTACATGCCCAAAACTGAATATCATTTTAAACTATCTCTAACATGCTAGTCCATAATTATCAAGCCTTATGCACTAGGGCATTGCAAAAAAAACTTTTTTTAATTCTCGAAGGCCCCCCCCCTCTCATATTGTGACAAATGTCAAAGTAAGCTCAGATGCCAAATTTCACATCATTTGGACAATTTTAGACCCCCGCCCACTTCGCTTGAAATTTTTTGAAATTGGTGCTATGGGAAAATATGGAGGAAAAATACATCTATAACTTTTGAAGTAGCAATCAGAAAATTACAATTTATACCTCTTTTGGAAGGAAATAATCTTAGTATTTGAATGGAGGTATTTTTGTTTTTAGAAAAATACGGGAAAATGGGGTACTGAGTCATTTTGGCCCCAAAATCCCCTATTTTTAATAATTTTTCTGCTCCGTGATGCAAATCATACATATTTTGTAGTTTTTCTAATGTGAAAAAATCTCAAAAATCGATCGGAGCCTTTTTGGCCTTTGTCCGAATACGAGAAGTTGGGGTTATATGGCATTTTGTCATTCATATTAAACTTCGTCATTTTCTCGTGAATATATCTCTATTATTCTTCACTCAATTTTCATAAACTATACCTTGTTGAACGTGGAAAATCCTTAGGATTTTAACAAAAATAGATTCGTTACCGGTAAAATTCAGGAACATCAAATTATCTGACATATAGTGTCGATTTCACATTTTTATCATAAAATCGCACATATTAACTTCATTAAACAACAAAATACTTATTTAATGTACTACTTTTAGTGTAAAATATGCTTAGGGATCACATGAGAAAAGTTTCATTCCTGGAAAAATAGGGGAAGTTGAGGTATTATGACAAATAAGGAAAAAAAATGAGATTTGTGAAGTAAGTATCAAAAAGTTTGATGTTTCTGAATTTTACCTTTAACGTTTTTATATTTGTTTTATTCCTCAGAATTTTACACGTTCAACAAGTTACATTTTGTGAAAATTGATTGAAGAATAATAGAGTTATATGCATGAGAAAATGATAAAATTTAATATGAATGACAAAAAGCCTTATAACCCCAACTTCTCGTATTCTGACTAAGGTCAAAAGGGCTCCGATCGATTTCTGAGATTTTTTTACATTAGAAAAACTACAAAATATGTATAATTTGCATCACGGAGCAGAAAAATCATTAAAAATATGGGCTGTTGGGTACCCAGTACCCCACTTTCCCGTATTTTCCTAGAAACAAAAATATCTGCATTCAAATACTAAGATTATTCCCTTTCAAAAGAGGTATAAATTGTAATTTTCTGATTGCTACTTCAAAAGTT
Organism: Topomyia yanbarensis; assembly: GCF_030247195.1. NCBI lineage: Eukaryota > Metazoa > Arthropoda > Insecta > Diptera > Culicidae > Topomyia > Topomyia yanbarensis. The sequence goes on along the minus strand of NC_080670.1, from coordinate 100,215,477 downwards.
ATAGCATTTAATGTATTTTCCTCCATATTTTCCAATAGTACCAATTTCAAAAAATTTCAAGCGAAGTGGGCGGGGGTCTAAAATTGTCCAAATGATGTGAAATTTGGCATCTGACCTTACTTTGACATTTGTCACAATATGAGAGGGGGGGCCTTTGAGAATTCAAAAAAAAATTTTTTTTGCAATGCCCTATTATGCACCCCTGTCGTGATCGTCCTTTTCAGCGGCTTTCAGCTCACTACACTGTTCTAACATATAACCAGTGCGAGCAATAAGCTCCTAGTCTGATTTTTCTCATCTGTTGCTCGTTGGCAATCCACATCGAACCAGTGTCCTCGTGTGTTATCCGATAGTCATGTGACTGCTGAACTGATCACCTTATGAACTTGCTGCTACGTTGTGATCAGGCAATCTCTTGTTGATCGTTCCCCAAAACCTTTTGTCCTAAAGGCGGAATTATATGTCTCATGCTTTCCATGAAATAAGATGTTTAAACATATATTTTTGGTATTTACTATTAAACTAAGATTGGACTTGTAGCGTGCTATAAAACTTCAATTGTTACTTGGGTAGGAACAGGCTTAGAAACTTCCGGACTAATTTTTATCTTCTGCTGGTAGGAGTCGTGCTTAGGCGGAGTTACTACGAATTGCTTAAATCTACCATGTTTCACGGCAACAGCAGAGTCGTCCCTCTTTACCATGAGAACCGACAACTTTCTGTATATTCCAAATCCTTTCATAACTAATTTTTTAAAACTTTTCCTACTTAGTAATTTCTAGCTAATTTACTGTCGTTAAAATGAAAAGAAGATTGAAGTAGAATAAGTTGTTATCCAAATAAATCTATATAGTTCTTCTAAGATTATATTACTGTTAAGTTTTAGAAGAACGTTGAAAGCTTCTCCTGTTCTCGCTTTCCATGTAATACCTCCTGGAATCGCCATATATGCCTTTACCGACTGCATTAATCATTTGCAATAAAAAGTTTATAATTTTTAGTCAAAGCAAAAAATGAAATTGATCACCAACACTCTTGTATTTTTAAGCCGGTAACCGAATCTTTGCTGCAGTTACCGCTTCCTCTCAGCAACCTTATCTTATTATCGATAGAGATTCCTGATTTCAACGAACTTGCGCCAACTAAGATAACATGGCTTGCTTACACAAAATGAGATATGCAGTAAGTTGCCATGTCTTTTCAAAATTATAACACTATTTTTTTTTATTCCAGCGCATTAGGGGGGGCTATAGCCCCCCTAGCCCCCCCCCCTTGCGCACGCCAATGGTTGTTACACTACCGTGGGAAACCTGAAGTATTCGAGCCTAGGGGCAAACAAGGAAAACGTTTTACGTATCAATGTATCGGCTGGTATAAACAAAGTTTTGTAATGATCTGTAGTGTCAGATTAATCGTATAACAGATGTAAGACGGGATTTGTACATCCACATTAGGAACGGCCTATTTTTTGTTCGACTGCATAACTCATTGGTAAGTTAACTTATTTTGATTGCGAATTTGGCGACGCCAAAAAGTAAAGTGATCCATTACAAGTAATGTCCTGGTATTACACACGTTTTCGATTATTATCATACGCAGGCATTGTAATTTTCTCTATCACTCACGCGAGAAGAGGCTTATCCGATGTCCTACTTTTCCGATAAAGTCCACATAAAACAAGATAAATTTCACGAGAATTCACATTGTTACTTGTTTTTTCTGTAGTGCGTTATTAAAAATAATGACGTGCCAATTTAGAAGCGCTTCTATTTGACCGGTACAGTGCTTTCAAGGAGTTACAGCACTGTAGATTTTTTTAAACATGTAATTTTTATTTATTGGTTGAATGAATCGCGAAAACAATAAATAAATTGATCTGGCCGGAAATGTAACTCGAACAACTGATTTTTGATCAGCCTAAAATTTTTACAGCATGTTCAAGATTACTTTCTCCAGCGATGTACGTGGGATTTAATTTTTTCATTGCATAATTTTTAATAAGCAAATTTTGTGTCGATTTTTAACACATTTTCAGCGTTTTTCGACTAAAAAATCTGCCATTTCGCGAAAAATCAAGACATCGGAAAAATCTTACGTACGCTGCTTGCTGTCGTTCTAAGAAGTTTAAAAATCTTTGATTTTTGGCTCTGGATAAAAAATTACGGGACATAGAGTTCCGGCCGTGGACCCCTTCCAAAAAAACTCCCCGACGGGAAAGTGCTGCACAGCCGCCATCTTGTGGCGAAATTACTCGAATAAATCATTTTTTTGCAATTCATTACTTATGTTATATATCTCATTAACCCTCTGGAAGTCGCGCTTATGGCCCACTGAACGAGCAGCCGCTGATGCCTTAAGACGATTTCGCTAGATTTTCAGAGCAGCGTGCACTGCCGGAAAGTTAAACAAGATCTCGATTCATCTCATTATTGCGTCAAGATAAATTCCCGAAATATGCCTATTTTTCGTGCTCTATTGTGGTGTAACCCCTCAATAATTAGTTCTGGAATCTTTTGACGGCATTTTTCTTCTGTGCCATCATTTAAACAAATTAGCTGGTTTTCTCTCGAATTTCCATGCGATGGAATAATAAGAGAGAGAATTAAAATTAAAACCTAACATGTTCGGGTACGAGTATAGCGAAGAAGTTCAAAATGGTAAATCCACCGTCTTTGCAGTACATACTAAATTGTTCCAAAGAACGTTTATCTGTTTACCGTGATTTTATAATTTGTAAAACTTATAATATTAAGTTTATGTATCAGAGGATGTTTATGACCTCACCGAATAAAAATCTTCTTGTGTAAACCTTGAACCTATAGTTGATTACGTGACGTGAGGATGTGCTTTTGTTTTCATTTAGATCCGCAAAAGGAATACGATCTACGTTTATCCCAAAACTTAACGTAAACTTCGTATTCTATACATATATTAATCAATTCACCTGTAAGTATTCATGCATACACTTCGAATCGAGTACACTTCCGTGATTTTTATTCTTAGTCCAATTAGGTGATTCAAATTTTCTGATAAACATTAGCTCAACTATATATAACTTTCATACTCGGTCATACAAACAACGGGTTGTTAAAAACCGGCCACCATACCAGAATTTGCTTTTTTCCATATATATATATATATATATATATATATATATATATATATATATATATATATATATATATATATATATATATATATATATATATATATATATATATATATATATATATATATATATATATATATATATATATATATATATATATATATATATATATATATATATATATATATATATATATATATATATATATATATATATATATATATATATATATATATATATATATATATATATATAATATATATATATATATATATATATATATATATATATA
>NC_080670.1:100128090-100211576 GCF_030247195.1 Topomyia yanbarensis | reverse complement strand
TCTTTCTCAATAATATATGAATGTTATGCTGTTAGTTAGCATCACTATGCGATCTAAATTCTATTTTTGTAACGAGACACGAAAGCCTTTGAAATACTGTATAACTTCGCAGAACATCAGATTGCACTATCTCTTACCATTGCATAGATAGGCGTATTACCTACAATTAATTTTGCTCACTGGCGCCACCAGGTGGTAGAAGTTTGCATTTTTTTAAAAGAGAAAGTAACGTACTTTTTGCTACTCTACAACTTTGTAGAACACCTATATACTCCATCTCTTACCGTTGTACAGATAGGAGCACTCCCATTGAATTGCTTGGCTCACTGCCGCCACCATGCGGAGAAATCCTAAAACTTTCCAGTGAAACCAAATAGTCCTTTTATTCCTCTACAACTTTGTGTAACATCATAATTTTAATTTAATCTCTCTTCCTTTCAGATATATATGAGTTTTTCTTAACCTTACCCCACTTTTACATGTGGTTCACATACATGAGATAAGCGGAGTACGCCCTTTGCGAATTTTAAGCAGCAGTATCCAACTTTAAACGTTAATAACTCTTTAACGGTTGGTTGTATTGTCTTGCAGTCTTCGACAAACTTGTTCACCATATCTTCGAAAGCTCAACTCCTTGCTAGGTCCGTGTTCGGAAGTTTACAGCGACATCAAGCGGCGATTTTGTGAACTGCGAGTGTTTCCCTACACATTTTGGCCAAAAATCCCAAACAAATTTTATGCTCTTTGGGGGAGTAGTTAGGGTTAACTGATTTCGCTCAAATTTGGACAGTGTCATTTTTTCATGATTTGGAATGACGCTAGGGGGTGTAGGTTGCGAAAAAAAAATTCCATATAAATCATTGTCACCCTAATATACATGTTGTGCTGAGCCAAAAAATCGATTTTTTTTAATCAATTTGAAGTTCATACTCTCAATCGCGTTTACTCAAATTTCCAACGCCACTGAGAACTAAGAACTAAAATTGCAGCTCTTGATGTCACGCAACCTCTGAAGTGCATGCGTGCATCACTTTACTTCGATATCGATTTTTTCTAAAAGTGACTTTGCTGTAGTGTCTTTGAGTTGAATTATTATCGCTAATCCTAATGCCAAAGAACAAATAAAAAACTTTGTGCCTATTTCCATCTTTAAGATAAGGAAAACATGCTTAAGAAAGGATTTACTCGAATTCAGTCTTGTTCGTCTGCTAGAGCCCATTAAACATATTTCCATATGCAACTGACAAAATCGGGGGAAGACTAAATCGGGGTCTGATCAAATCGGGTCTTCAATGTATTATAATAGATAGGCAATATTCGATGAAGTTTCTTGTGGACAAGTGTAGAACGACTTTGTTACTACTTACTTGGAGTCAACGGCGTAGCCAGAAATTCGGTTTGGTGAAAATCAAAGTTACTATCCAATTGGCATAATTCCGAAGCCGTCATCTTTGAAGTATTAAAATTATGGAGAAACAGTTCTTTTCAAAAAATTGTAACAAATTTCCTGTCTTTAGCAAATTTGTTGAGACCATCATTTAAAAAAAAATTTGCAGGCATGAATACTACGTGTAGGCAGTATATTGAGTTTTAAAATTATATTTATGAAATCATCCTTAATCTATTTTTTTCTAAAATTACTTTCTATTGTAAGCTTTACAAACTCAAGCTTTGCATAAAATGTAAATTTTATTGATTATAAAAGTAGAAGAGATTTATCATAAACAGTAAAATCATAATAACTTATTTTAAAGGTGAATACAAAAAGACTGAAGTATTTTGAGCCCCTGAACACATGGAGCCTTCATGTCTTCAACAAAGTGGTTTGTAATAGCGCTCCCCAAGATTTTGCTGAAGACAATAAGTCTCGAATTATTTTTTTAAATTTTGATTATAGAGCTTTAAACCATAGGGTCGACGACCTCTTTTCGGGTTAGAGAAATCTCTTTTGGAAAAATCTCTGATCCTATGTGCGTGGTTGGGAATCGAACCCAGGTGAGCTGCGTACAAAACAATTGATTTACAAACTACGCTATGCGCGTTTCCCAAGAATTAAATTAGTTTGAAGAGTTCTCCATAAATACCTCTTGGAGGATATAACGCCAAAATTATTTTATCCAATGATGTGCTGTTTAATGTTTGTAAAATTCATCGAAGATACTAAACCTCCGAAATTGGCGGTTTCAAAATGATGTGATCTTGGCCTTAAACTACTATTTTCGAACAATTATTATAGCTATTCATATAATTGGTAATACAACAAAAATAAAATGCTCATCAAAATCGATCAGGACCTGCTAGAGTCGAACCGAAAACGTCATTTTCCATAAAAATCCCTTTACTTTCGGAATGTGCTATACTCGTTATTAACCATATTACGTTTTCGTCTCAACTCTGAGACGAGTTTCTATTGGAATGTTTTCATGCAGGAATTTGATATTGATGTGATTAGACAACTGTGAGATCAAGACCAATAGGTCACTTACAGGTCATGATCCAATTTCCACAACTTTTCAAAAGTTCTCATGGTGTTTAAAACGACAGGTTATCTATATACTGATTTGATAATTATTCTTGTAATATTGAATGAAGTCAGTCAGCATCAATAAATTTTTCTTCTCTTTCCAATTTTTTTTTTTATATTTTGGGAGGAGGAAGGGTGCTTTAAACTCCAAAGCCTCCTCTTGGTTATGCCGTTTATTTCATTTTCCGAGATATGTTTCAGATCGATCCGATAGTTATAAGTTAGAAAATTTGCAGATGGTTCGCGCAAATGAATATTTTTGCACCGATAACTAATCAACTTCCATCCAGAAAATTTGAAATTGTTTGGTGGTTATTTCTAGCGATTGTAGATAGAAAAATGAAATACGAAATTCGTTTTATCGAATTAATGTTTGGCATATTTAAATGGATTATTACTATATTGAACAATAAATAGACGACAAAGGGTAGCCCACAAACAACAAGCTATAACTTTTAAAGTATTCAAAATAGATATTTCATGTCTTCAGTAAAGTTATCCGCAAAAATAAGAGCTACAAATTTGCTGAACGCATCATTTCAATATAATCACTTCCAAGAAAATTTATGAAAATATCTCACTCGTAGGAGGATTAATCAGCAAAATCACAATACCAAATGAAAGGGCATATCGCCTCCATTAAATTCTCCGAAGATACAATTGACTTAAAATTAGCCGTTTTGCCGTTAATGAATGATTACATGTTTTTGGTCATATTTCTGGCAATGGGAAATGATAAAAATCTGTCGTCCGTATTTAAGAGGAAACTTAACGGAATACATTTGTTGAGAATTTTATAAGGAACATTTCCACCGCTTACATCACATAGAATCGAAGCACCGTTTCGGAGATATGTACATTTTACCGCACATCAAACCATATTTAAAAAAAATCATACTTGCGCCGCCGCGGATTAAAAATTTTACACTGTTGCCGTCATTTTACCCATGCTTGGTTGGTGTGCAAACGAAATGAAATCCCATGTTGATTTTTAAATTATTCGAAGTCATTTCCCGCTAATCAGACCAGTTGACATTGATCATGTTCAGGCATTGCATTTATCGCTGATATGAGTAAATGCGCCCGGATAGTTTGCTACTGCGACAATAAAAACTCACATTTTCACACGAAAAGTTATTAGCACTCACACAACTTCTCCGGATAAATACAACGTGTTATTTCTCCGGATAAATAAAACAGCCGGAGAATGAGTTAATGAGTTTATCATGGAATCCTTTTTTCGCTCGCTGCTTTCCTGTCGTTATTCCAAAACACGAAAAAACAAGTCTGTCATATTTCTTTGCCGCTTTTCTTTGTAATTAAGTGTATTTTTTGAAGTTTTTATTGATTTCCACGAAATTAAAATTTTATCACCTTCTCCGGTGAGAAGGAAAAAGTCAAATAAATTTTATCCGGAAAATCATTCTCACGCTATTTGTGGAGACGGAGAATTTTGTGACTCATCTTATCTCGGAAAAGTTGGACATCGGATAAGCTTCTTCTCGCGTGAGTGAGAGAGAATTACAATGCCTGATCATGTTATACATATGTATTTTGAATAAATTGTTTTTTTTACAGAATATATTACAAATTTATACAAGTTTTATTTTATCCTCGCGGAAGTCGCATTAGTGGTACGCTAAACGAGCAGCCGCCGTGGCTCAAAGATGATTTCGTTAGAGTTTCTCAACGTGGTGCACTCGGGGCACTAGCATGACTGGCGCCGGAAGGTTATTATGAATTAGAAATATATGTAAATTTTGTAAAAAGCCTCCTAACTAAAATGCATTTAAACAGTGTTTTATTAGAAATGCTACTTCTGCTTTACTACAAATAATCTGTTAACTAAAATAAGTTTTGCAACTGAATTGATAAGGAATATGGATTTAATTTTATCATATGCAGTCTTCAGTTACCCGACGACGCGGATCATTGTTTATTTTATAACAGCAGATAGATGGTTTTCGATAACATGTTTCCAAAATGTAGATTGAAGTTTCTATAAACATTTTGTGCATAGATATTCTTATAACATGTTCTAGACCAACACAGCACAAGTTAGTTGGTGCTTCAGGAGTGTCTGACAGGTTCACAGGTTTTTGAAACTGTTTGTAATCTATGACTATGAATGAAACGAATGGAACGAATAAAAATGCAATTAATATATTGAAAATAAATGTAATGAACTTATGTACATATTATAAATATGATTGAAGATAATGGTGATATATGAAGAATGTAACAAAATACTGACAATACACATCAGTTCCACACTAAATTTAGGAAAACAATGAAACTTTCGCCAGATTGTTTAGTTTTAGATATGTATTACCGTCGGGGAACTTTCTTCGTATTTCTTGGTGATTGTATCGATGTTTGTGAATTCAAGGTTTAGGAGTTCATACATCAGATATCAGTTTGTCTTCACATCTCGTCCTGAGTAGAAGCTAAAAATCGACCCGCACAAGTGAAAAAGTCAATTCTACCTACAAGCCGATCGGTGCCTATCGCACAAGCAGTCCATATCATATCAGTGCACAAACAATATTGTATTGTTACGTCCGGTTGCGGAGTGAAATGAGTTTGCCAAATGAAACAAAAGTGCCCGTGCTACGGGATAACACGATTTCGATCAACTTTAATAAAACTTGTGTTAGACAGTTCAGGAAGTGGAGCAATTAGTTGAAGTTAAAATGGAGCTTAATTTCGCTGAAGTTACGTACATTCAGCTACATCACGTTAAAAATTGTGTTTTGATCACGTTTAGAAGTTTAGCACAGGCATAAAACTTCATTGAAAAGAACAACATGCAACACGAGGTCGAGTTTAATAACACCAGAATCAAGATCCCGGTGCATATGGAAAACGACATGGTGGACGTACGTATCCATGATTTGGCCCCGCGCACTAAGAAAGATCACATCAAACAAATCATGTCGCAATATGAAGAAGTAGAATCCATTACGAATGACACATGGGGAAATTTTTTCACCGGCATTCCCAACGGCGTTTGTATTGTGAGGATGCGAGTGACTAAACCAATACCAATACCAATACATGACTATCGAATGCAAATCTCCGAAAGATGGAGTGACCTATAAACAAACAACGCTAATCACATATCCCGGGCAGACACCAACATGCCAATTCAGTAACCATACAGCCCACTGCGGAAAAACATGCGCGGAAGCAACTAATCAAAAGTCGTCTACTACAACTCTAACAAGCAGCCACCGACACCTTCCGATAAACCAAAAACAACGATCCAATTAACCTATAATGCAGGTACAACCACGACCACCGCTCCCAAACCAACAACTAGCATTGCCAATAAAGAAGAAAATACCGATGAAGACGGATATACAACAGCGACTCGTAAGAAAAAGAAACAAATAAGAACCTCTGATCGTGAACAGCAAGAAAGCAGTACCGATGATGACATAGACGGGAACTATAACGCGAGAGAAGGCAGACTGAATGACCCCCAAGCGACTTCACCGCCAACACGCAGCAGCAAACTGCGTCAACAATATCTGGAAGACCGACATTTATAGCATTTTTATTACTTATTGTAAAGTTATTGTTATTGTACGGCTCAGTTGTGCTAACGCATTTAGCCGTTTCAAATAAATCAAATAAATCTGATGCATTTTTTTGTTATTCGAAGTGAACCTGCAAAATGCTCTACGAAATTCTAAATCAATTTCATTTAAACAAACATGTTCTAACTAAGTATTATTTTACTCTTTGAATCCTTTTCAAATCAAACACGGAAGACTGGCACCTAATAGTTGAGCTGCTTTGATCATATTGTTGGGTATTGAGCTCACAAAAAAATTCTAAAAAAAACATTTTTCAAAATAAAATGCGAATTTCAAACATTTATAGATCATGTATGAATGAATTCGTACTTATATGATTTTGTATAGGTTGTTACGCACAATGTCAAAGAAATTATCCTAAGTTTGCTTCGAACTCATCATCAGACAATTGTTGATTTTATTTTATCGTTTATCAAACTGGAATTAATATCTGAGACCTCCTGCACTTTGCATAATTTCCAGAAAGAGTTTCGTTTACTGAAGGGTGAATCTAATTTCATAGCAAATTATTTGTTTGGCCGCAACTCGAGAATGTAGGTTTTCGAATGGTCATCAATTTAATTAAATTTTCTCATAATAAGTATTAATAGGAGTATTGATTTACTTAAATTACTAGCATTGACTATTAAATTTTGTAATAAAGCAAAGCACTGGTACTACATTTCATTGCGGAACTTGACATTCTATGTCAACAATCTTTTTAGTACAAAACAATTGCAGGGCTAGTGCTACGATCCTACTGACCACTACAAATATTGTTATGTGGAATCAATGTCGGCTTTGTTTTGTAAATTATGATTATAATTTAAAACAGAACTAGTGCATATTCATAATTTAAAAAAAATGCTGCTATTGTGCCTTTCTCAACCATGTGTACTAGGATTTCACGGTTGTTTATGTTCATTATAAACTTTCAAATGCATATATATTTATACAAAAATACAAATCAATATTCGGGATCAAAAAGTAATCGGCGGTTCGAGACTTAGGTTGGTCGTCATGATCTGCTGGTGGAAGAAGATGAGTACTAATCGCACCACGAATAGGAAGAATATGTTATGCCCAAATAATTTATGCGCCAAAACCTTTTTATCCAAAATTTCCGGAACACGGTAATAATCAAGTGAAAAACTTAATTCAATCCACCTAGTTGTGCAATTGTGCTTTTGTTATTTCTCTAAACCATGACTCCATGATTGGGATTAATATAATTGTGGGAGTATCTATTGCATTCTTAGTACACTTTGCACCTATACACAATAGCTTGCCAGCCACGAACGTAATGAGCTACGTGTCGACGGTGAAACACTTGGAATAAAAAACTATAATTTTGAATTAGTTATCTCATTAGCCGACGCCGGCGGTAAAACATGATGATGAGTTATGTTCTACCATAGACCATGCGGTAGACTTGGGTGCAACGCCCAACTCCTACTCTGCAGAAGGCAAAGAATTCTTCACATTTTCCTTTCGATCATGCTCTTATGAGCCTGCCTAGTTATAGTTTTCCGTTCTAAGTTTATAACTGATTCGCTTTAGAATACCTATCTGTCTTTCAATTTCATTGCTTTCGTTTCTCTTAGTCTCAAATTTGCCGAAAATAGCCAACAAAATCGATACAGTAGAACCTTGCGGCAATTAAAACATAGTAACCCATAAAAAATGATTTTACGCTCTGTGCGTCATATAATTATTGAACACATTGTTTATGGTGAGACAGTCTAGATTATTAATTGAGTCAGAAAAGTAGCAAACAAAATAGAAGGTGGGAAAGACCGCAACCGCAAGACCCGCCAGTTTTTTATAATCGCAAAAATTGTGTTTTACATTTCGTTCCGAAACATCGCGACTCCTTCACCGTTCTAATCGTGAAATTATCAATTGGTCTGCTTTGGTATCAAAAATACAAATTGGATGCTTCAATTTTCAGTTTATTTTGTCTCCGCTTAATTATCCCAGCTTCTGTGGACTCAGGAATCGTCGTAGGTGGCCAATGTGATCAAATCGACTGTGGTTTGTCATTAGTGATCTAGACTGGAAAATCCAAGTAATTTGGCAGCCATTTTAAGAAGTTTTGCGTTATTTTAATAGCATAATGGTACCAGTTTATATGGAAATTGCTTTGTGGTCGCACTCTTTAACTCGGAACCGGAATTCCGATCGACACAAAGTTCAATAGCAGCCGATGGGAAGGTTGTACCTTCCATGAGACTAAGAGTGAGCAAATCGGTCCAGCCATCTTTAAGAAAAATGAGTAACATTTTAGAAACATGCACACATACATACACATGGGCAGAAGGAGTTCAGGACAACAGTTCAGGGCGTCACGACCTCCCACCCCCGGGATTTATTGCGAGTTGGGGAGTCTTGTTAGGACATAATGGGGTATACAATGTTGGGCTCTGTAGAACCTCTGTGAAAAGTAACATAAATCCGAAAGCAGCTCCGTCGAAGCGGCGCCTCTTCCGCTAAAGATTTTATCATAAATAATCCACCTGGAGTGCTAACCGGCACATTATAGTCGATTCCAGTAAGATCCTATTTTTTGCACACTGTCGGCAGAACATGGCTGAGAATAACGATTTAATCGAAATTAACCGACAAACGGCAGCCATTCTTTTACCCTAGGATGGATACACTTTCCCGAGACAGCATGTGAGCTAATGCTACTAGCTACCCCCCGTCCCGTTGAAACTTTTGCAGGTCTCCAAGTACGCTCGAAACCCGGTGGAAGTAGGCTCAGTTGAACGTTCCTGACTAGCGCCGATCCGGCTCTGAACGCGGTACCCCATGAAAGACCGCATCAACCTTTACATGCGACTTCACTGATCGCAAAATTAACTATGAGGCGACTACTTATTACGGGCGTAGATAGCGGCTTGAAGTTGTGACCCAAAGAGCATGGAAGAAGACAAAACAACAAAAATTTAAAAAAATTCTAACTAAGCAAGTGTAGTGAACCCGTTCACCAAAAATGAACTAGCGAGGCCGCCGACCCAGTAAAACGACCAAGGGCAACAGCATATGCAACCGCAACAGCAGTGAGAGCAGCAAAGTGAGGCCATACCGAGCACGAGCAGTGACAAAGCAATAGGTCGCCAAAGAAAGCTAAGGTTTCAGGTGTGTTACCCAAAAAGACCTAAAGTGACGAAACTGAGGCAAAAATCATAAAAGTCTACAAATGCGCGAAAAGCAGGGGCGACGTGACGGACAGATCAGGGATCAAGTGATTAGCATCAAATCTGCCGTAGCAGTAGCGAACCAATGCCGTTACAGGAGAGTACTGAAAACGCTGAAAAGAGAACGATGACCACGGAGATAGTGAAGTAAAGGTTGACCGGTATTCCCATTCTGTGAAAAGAGAAAGGTTGGCAAAAGATAGCGAAACAGCCGACAAATTGAGAGTAGATAGTAAATCATAGAAACCGTAGAAGAGAGGAGGAAAAACAATAAGAAATGGATAAAAAGAAGAAAGAAGACCATCGGCCGCACCAGGAGAGGTGTATGAGAGATGCTCTAGTCGTCAAAGCAAACGACGGCGTGACGTACGCTGCGATCCTCAAAAAGGGTGAGAAAGCGTCTCAAGCTGAAGGAGCTGGAGGACAATGTAGTAAGAACCAGACGCACTCAGAAAGGCGAGATACTGTTTGAGCTGAAGAAGAATCAATTAACCAAGAGCTCGACCTATCTGGAACTTGTGGCAGAAGCGGTGGAAGGAGAAGCAAATCTGAGAGCTTTAGTTCAAGAAGCGGTGGTCGAATGCAGAAATCTGGACGAGATCACAACGAAAGACGAAGTGAGAAGCGCGCTACTAGAGCAATGTAACGTGACAAATAGCAGATGCCAATCAGGTTAAGGAAGGCATATAGTGGCACACAGACAGCAGCGATACACTTACCGCCAGCTACAGACAACCAGCTTATGTCGACCGGTAAGATCAAAGTAGGATGGTCGGTATACACTAATACACTACACTAATCAAACGGAAAGGTGTTTCAGGTGTGGTTCGACCATCAGACGAGAAACTGTAGAGGACACATCTGATCTGTGCAGAAAATGTGGGGGAGAAGGGACACATTGCTAGTGACTGCACAAAGCAACCGAAGTGCTTGCTCTGCACGAATAATGCTTCTTATGTCCAGAGCACAAAAAAGCGAAGGCAAGCCAATGATGATTGGGATAGCCCAGCTTAACCTCAATCATTGCGAAATAGCACAGCAACTGTTGTGTCAGTCAACAACAGAAACGAAGGGCGACGTTGCAATTATTTCAGAGGTGTACCGTGTTCCTCCCGATAACGGTAACTGGGTGGTGGATAGTGCAGAAATGGCTGCAATTCAAGTAATGGGTGGTTTCCCTGTCCAAGAGATGATGGATAACACACACGAAGGCTTTGTGATCGTCAGGATCATCGGTGTATTCGTCTTTAGATGCTATGCTCCTCCGAGATGGACACTAGAACAGTACAATCAGATACTGGACTCACTAACCGACTCGTTAGTCGGACGAACGCCAGTTGTTAGGTTTCAGCATGTTGGAAGCCCTGGCGGTCGAGAATCCAACGAGTGTATTGGTAGAACGAAAGGCTCAGCATCCTTAGTGGTGCCGTTGATGTAAACAGTGGATAATCTGGTGACAATCGAGTCTCCAACGACGTGCTGCTTATAGTGACAAAAGGGCTGAATGCTAAGAAAGCTCCCGTTACGAAAACGGTATCCCCAACGTGGCACTGAAGACCGCGATGCTAGCGTTTCCGGACAAGTACAGGATAGTTCTACAAAAATGCCTGGACGATGACTACTTCGCGGATAGATGGAAGATCCAGAAGCTAGTGTTGCTGCAAAACCAGGGATTCAGCATCGTATCAGCCTACATGCCTACACAAGGAGATTCAGCCAACATGCCTGCTGGATGTCTTGGTAAACTTCTGGAAAGGGTCATCCTCAACAGGCTGACGACCTACGCTGAAAGTGAGAATGGACTATAGCAAAGGCAGTTCGGATTTCGGAAAGGGATATCGACGGTGGACGCCATCGACACAGTAATCGTGAGCGCGGAGAAAGCACCGAAGCAAACGAGAAGGGGAAAACGCTATTGTTCCGTGTTAACGATCGACGTGAAGAACGCGTTCAGAAGTGTCAGCTGGGTAGCTATCGCCGTAGCGCTGCACAGCATGCGGGTTCCGGACTATCTGTGCAAGGTTGTGAAGAGTTACTTTCAGAACCGAGTATTGCTCTAAGAAAAATGAACATGGGCCAGAGGTCGATTAGGACCACGGTGATACTCTTCAGGGCACTTGGCCCACGCTCTGGGATATAATGAACAACGGAATGTTAACACTGGAACTGCCCAGGTGAATTTAGATCGTCGGCTTTGCCGATGACGTTGGCCTGACAATAACCGTCGAGACCCTGGAGGAGTTAGAGATGTTGACGGTAGAGACAATAGACGTCCTGGAAATCTGGATGGTTGATGTCAAGTTGCAGGTGACTCACCACAAGACGGAGGTAGTGCTGCTGGAAAAAAATCAAGGTGTCGTGATCAGCGTCGGCGGACACTCAATACCATCGATGCGCGCGCTAAATCACCTAGGTGTGGTAATCGACGATCGGTTCAACTAAAGCATCCATGTTTACTATATATGCGAGAAGGCAGCGAGAACAAATAACGTACTGGCAGGGACATGCCAAACGTCGGAGCAAGACGGCTCCAGGCGAACCGGTCTAGGCTGCTGCACTGAACTCAAAGCGAAACCGGACGACGTTGACAAGCACAGGCGGCACCTGCTGACTGGCCCGTTGAGTACGCAAGGTACACCGCCGGGACTATACCCAGTAGATCAGGAAGAAGCGGGGAGCTAAATGGTTCACGGAAACGAAAATTGGTATCGGGAGAAATCTACCGCCGGGGTATTCACTGTAGGGTGATTCACCACCGTGCGTGGACTATCCGACTACATCAAGCCAAGCAAGGTGGTGACATATTTTTCAAATTTAAGAGCAATAGTACTCAAGGAAGAGCAATGAGTTGAAGGAAGAAAGTAACGAGAGAAATTCCGCCTCAGTTAATTGTCAGTCGGAGTAGAGTGAGTTCACTGCCGGGGACTACCCGAGTAGCTCGGAAAAAGACTGAGAGCTGCAAGTCACACAGAAACAGGAGTTAAATGGAATCAGCTGCTACGGCTCACTGAGACAGGAGGTAAATGGCGATGTAATAGATGAAGACGAAAAGCATGAGTCGAGAGTTAAATGGTTCACGGATCAAATGAGGCTCCGGAGCTGCGGAAAACTCGTGAGCAAATAAAGAGGTGCGACGAAAGCATAGGGATTATTGACACTTTAGCCACGAACCATTACTTATTCATTTCGGATAGACTCAGCTCCATAGATATTCGTTCAACGAAACATGGGAAGTATTTATGGTATTTTCAAGGGGTAACTAGACGGTTAAATTGGACAGTCCCGAAGGTATCAGCGAAGCTTCGAGAGGTCGATTAACGGGAGTACCTCAGGCCGCCATACTCGACCCAACACTGTGGAATATAATATATAGCGGGGTGTTAACACAGGAACTGCTCGGAAGAGTTGAGATAAAGGGTATACGGAATCAAATGGCATTATTTTGAAATAGCTGAAACTATTTTTCCATTAGGCATTTTATATTGAAATTCTGGGTGAAATTTTTTGAATGTGTTTAAATTGTGAAAGTTTCAGTATCAATTGAATGGCTGGCGTTCAAAAGGGGCTAAAAACTTCCGCATTTCCAAATTAACATTGTTTTTATTGTTAAAATACACGATTTTATTAGAAATTCATTGGTTTATGTTGTCTATCAAAAATAAGACCATTATATGAACTACCTTTCAATTCACGAGCATTTTCGAAGTTCGAAGGGTTAATCCCGGGGGTACCTTGGGTCCAAAAGGGGGTAAACCACAATTCAGACGTCCTTTCTTGATGTTTCGTTTTAGAGATATGGTGTTCGGCAAAGTTGTTGCATGGCTTCTAGCGCTTTATTTGATCATTTCATATTAGATCGGAATTCAGTCGCTACGACGGTGCTGTAATCAACTTTTTAATGGAACGAGATAAGACCAGGGAGAGGATGGTGTCTCCAACAAAGTTTTAGGTTTATAAGCATATCTTTCGAAGTTACTCACTTTGTAGGTCCTACAAGTTTCGAAATATGGCGCATTTTTGGAAACATGCAGGACCTACAAAATTTGCATATTCAAAAGATATATTGAAAATGATAGAACCTACACCCTACAATTTTCTCGAAGACATCACATTTCTATATAGCTTTATTAAAAATTGATAAGCGCCCTAGCGACTGAATTCCGAACTAGTATGATTCAACCAAATAAAGCGTTAGGTGCCATACACCAACTTTTCCGAAGACACCTTAACTACATAACGGAAGATAATAATTGATTCCACGTTTTTATTTAATTTTCCTACCACAATGTACCGTTTTTCTCTTGATCCCTTATTGCTCGCTCAACTTTCAATGTAGCGACATGACACTTTCACTGGAATTTTCGAAAAATTACGTTTAACAATATACATTCACGCAAGAAATCTATATTGGATAGAAAATAGCCATACATAGCAATTATGTGAGCGGCACTCACCTTCAGGAACGACTGTTTGGGCCAAAACGTCAACTCACAATGCAATCAAACTAAAAACAGTATTATATCGAGTTATGTAAGCTACAACATTACATTTACTGATGGCAAATCGATCGACTATTTTTTCTTGAAACATCGGAAAAAGAATGAGAAAACTCGAATTTCCATAAAACACAATGTGGGACTAGTCCCTTTTGGACGCCAGCTAGTACTGGGGTAACCCACATGGTTAACTTTGACTGCTAATAGCAAAAAATCTAAAAATTTAAATTTTCAAATTTCTCAAATGACAGTCCGCATAAATTACTTGGAACTGTTAAAAAATACAAAAATGCCAATTTTGGAAAAATAATTGTAATTGTAAATAAGAAAAATAATAGTAAATAAGTAATTGGGTATCTCCTCCTCCTGAAGTATGGCGTTTCCAGCTTGGGCTGCTGTGCTGAGCTTAAAGAGGAAACAAAGCTAACGTGGACGTATCTTCTAATGGATATTGGTGTCGCGGGCGCGTACAGAACGGTATCGTCGACACCAGTGGAGGAATACACGAAATTTAAGAAGACTTAGAGTGGACTCGTTGGCAAAATGGCTACAAGAGCAGAACAACGTGGAAATAGCTGTATCGGTTTGGATATGATTCATCACCACTTTTTTATTCAATTCGTTTATTTGATAATGCACGTTTGCGTTAGCTCAAAAGTGCCAGTTTTTCTTTGTTTTACATTTTGAATTCCTTAAAACTAGGGGGTTACACATTTAAATAATATTTTGTTTTTATATAATGAAACCAAAGAAATTTCACAGCTAACCTATACATATACAAGAGGGGATAATATAATATTCATAAGATTAGGGGGTCATTTTTGTGTTTTTGTATAGTAATGCACTTTAGGATTTTTAGCAGGGAGATTATTGGAGCAATTAATTATTAAAATTTTACATATTAAAACTAGAAATAACTAGAGGGAGTGGTTCAATTTTATTAAGATTAGGGGGGATTAATTAGGGTTATTTTTAAGTATTGGTACTGTTGGGCATTTCTTAACGAGATTATATATTGATCAACTAAAACTAGAGGACAGGAGGGCACATAAGTTTTGCGAAGATATTCAAGAGGAAGAAGGAGGATGGAGTGTGAAGTCCTACATCTGTGTATCAGAGACAGAGGAGAGGGGGTGGACAGGAAGAGGGGGGGGGGGGTAAGATATCAAACTTTCAATTTCCGGCATCGGGAATCAACGGTAAGGATTACAGATTCGGACGGATGCATCATGTATTGGGGCACCGGGCGGTCTTTCTCGAGCCGGCAGGGGTCCTCCAGACTATTCATCACCCCCTTGCTCGAAGTGTGTGAATAGGCAGATGGCACCCGAATACGTGGATTTCGAAGTCCATAGATTCAAATAACTTGTCCTTCGTGATAGTCCATATTATTATCAAAGAGGTGTCTCACGACGAACATACTTGGAACGCTGTCATCAGAGTAGTGACGCCTATACTCTTCAGGCTGCACTGCAAGTGGCGAAGGGGTCATCAAAGTAGTACTGCCGGCTAGAAAACCGCCATGAAACAACAATTCGTGTTCGGGAGAAATCCGTCTTCGGGAAACTCTCCATCGGAGTAGATTAGACCGGTTGTGGGTAGTCGAGGCGCCGACGTACCGGATGCAACGCTCCACCTGGAATCGCCGGACTGATCTCGACACTATCGGGTAGCTCGTGAGCGGGCTAGATCCACCACTGGATCTGTATCGAGTAGATCGAAGCGAAGCTGGAAGCTCACTTGCCCATTGGTACCCAGGAAAATTCCGTCGCCGGAGAACTGGCAGTCGGAGTAGAGTAGTTTCATCGCTGGGAAATATTCGAAACTGGAGTATTACTCATGGAATCAGCAGCTAAACGGCTCACGACAACAGGAGCTAAATAACTCACAGAAACCGAAGCTAAACGGTTTGCGATATTTTCCGCTGGAGAATATCCGACTGGAGTTCGGGGCGAAATGGCTCAAGTACGCAGAAGTTCTAAGAGGTGTAATGTATGGCGAGAATGACGAAACGCAAGACGCAGCTACATGGTTTAAAGGTCGAGGAATTTCATGGATTAAACAAGACTTGGAGTTAACTGCGGAAATGTAATGTAGCTCCGTTGGGTAAAAGCAGACGAAGAATCGCTTACTATTACTAAAATATAAGATTTGTTTATTGAATAAAAATATACAATTTAGGCGCACTCACAAAAAACTGTACAATATAATTTGTACATAAACATCGGACAATATTCTTGAAAAGTGTGACAAATCAGTATTTTATCAGTTTAGAGAAAAAATTAATTTGAAACATAAATGATTCGACAGACCATTCAAAATAAATAAGCAATCTAAGAAAAAAGTCGCACTGCTAATCAAAGATTTACCTTTTCTTAGTATTACAATTTTCTTAATAATACGTAATGTTCTGCAAAAATGCAATCCGATGTAAACTTTCTAAAATAAATAAAAGAAATTAAAATTTGTTGTAAAGAGACGCCATCAAAAAATTAATTGTAAGCTGGATCTGGTACCACATACATATAAATCACCTATATAAATATTTACATGGTGTCTTTGGAAAAGCTATGACCGTTGAACTGTGATATGACCTGGCAGATTTTTTTATTGTTGAATAATAAAAGGATTTCTCGAAATAGGAATACCTTTG
Source organism: Topomyia yanbarensis (assembly GCF_030247195.1). Taxonomy (NCBI): domain Eukaryota; kingdom Metazoa; phylum Arthropoda; class Insecta; order Diptera; family Culicidae; genus Topomyia; species Topomyia yanbarensis. The sequence continues at coordinate 100,195,122 of NC_080670.1, read as the reverse complement.
AAATATAAGGTGTCAAAATGTTTAGATGCATAATCCAGTTTTATTAAACTTTGCTGAAGATGTCATCTTAAGCCAGAAAATACTTTTCATGGCTTGGTAACCTTGTACGGCATGGTGCTCAACGTGTGTTTTGTGATCCACTGGGGCGTAGGTTGGAGTGATTCAAACAGAAGGTTTTTGATTGATACAGAAGTATAGTAGACCCTAGGTCAAACTGAGAGCACCTTGACATGTTCAAAAAATCAAGGAATTCGCTAGGTTTAATTTATTTTAAAAGAACTTTTCAAATACACTTTTAACTGATTAACTGGCTGACTACACACTTTGTTCTCAATAAGACTGAGAAAATAATTAGGTAGTCTAAGAAATATCAATGTTTTGACCGAGGCTCCTACGCATTTGAAGAGAGGTGATGAGGCTCCTCGAAATCTGCAATACTTTCACTTTAAATCGTAACGCCCGGTTTATTAGGTAAAGATTACGGTTTTTATTAATTCATAACAATGCATTGCACAATGGTTCCTAAGCCGTTTCATGCTTATCATCATCATCATCGTGGCGGCCTCTTCTATGTTACCTACTGGACATAACTTTAGCTTGTCCCTTTTCTGGCATTCGTACTACATATTCAGCCAACTTCTGCCGATGTCAAAATATTTATACACTTCGTATGAATATCAATGAGGAAATGTCTATAATATTCCTAATACACTTTGCACTTACATACAATGGCTCGTCAGCCAAGAGCTTGATTAGTTACGTGTCGACGCTGAAACACTTGAAACAAATAAATATAATATTTACGTAGTAAATCGCCATTTGTTCAATGTTGTCTTCCTGCTAACTTAGTTTGGTTTGCAGGGTGGGTAGGTGAGTGGAGTGAATAACCTACAACCGAACCGCAGTTTGTTTCCGTATGCCTGGTAGGTGAAGGCGCCGATAATATGAAGGGGTGGGTCTAACGGAGGTTGGCATGAAGAAGATGATATGAGGATGCGGTTTGAGAGGGTATGATGGGGGAGATTTAATGGGTTTAATGGGAGGAGGTGATATGTGGTAACCCCTCGCCGCACGCTCATAGCTGCGCCAAAAAGCTTATTTTAGACAAAAAATTAGGATAAGGTTGACAATTTTCAGTGTGTTGGCATAACCTTTCTGTATAAAAAAGGCAAATATAACACAAAAACCGATTTAATCCACCTAGCAGTGAGATGAGACATTTCTTACACATTTCACTATTAGATTAGTTTCCAGAACTCACGAGAAGTAGGCACCCAACTAGAGGTGGGATGAAAACAGTTTCTAGTCTTGCACGAATAAAATCTCGAATAAACTGAATAAATTATAGAAATCAACAAAACGACCGAAATAAAAAAGTAAAGCAAAAAATAAAACAATAGGTTTTTAAATTCATAAAATGAGTAGAAAAATTAATGGAAATCAAAATTATAATATACACGAAACAAATTAGATTAGGTTATTACATAAAAAACTAAGATTATATTTAGAAATAGTTATAAGATTAATAGAATAAATTGACTCATACTAACAAATTGAATGAAATAAAACGAATGATTGAACATGAAATGCATAAAATTAAAGATATGCATAAAATGAATCAAATAAATCAAATGAATCAAATGAATCGAATGAATCGAATGAATCAAATGAATCAAATGAATCAAATGAATCAAATGAATCAAATGAATCAAATGAATCAAATGAATCAAATGAATCAAATGAATCAAATGAATCAAATGAATCAAATGAATCAAATGAATCAAATGAATCAAATGAATCAAATGAATCAAATGAATCAAATGAATCAAATGAATCAAATCAATCAAATCAATCAAATCAATCAAATCAATCAAATGAATCAAATGAATCAAATCAATCAAATCAATCAAATCAATCAAATCAATCAAATCAATCAAATCAATCAAATCAATCAAATCAATCAAATCAATCAAATCAATCAAATCAATCAAATCAATCAAATCAATCAAATCAATCAAATCAATCAAATCAATCAAATCAATCAAATCAATCAAATCAATCAAATCAATCAAATCAATCAAATCAATCAAATCAATCAAATCAATCAAATCAATCAAATCAATCAAATCAATCAAATCAATCAAATCAATCAAATCAATCAAATCAATCAAATCAATCAAATCAATCAAATCAATCAAATCAATCAAATCAATCAAATCAATCAAATCAATCAAATCAATCAAATCAATCAAATCAATCAAATCAATCAAATCAATCAAATCAATCAAATCAATCAAATCAATCAAATCAATCAAATCAATCAAATCAATCAAATCAATCAAATCAATCAAATCAATCAAATCAATCAAATCAATCAAATCAATCAAATCAATCAAATCAATCAAATCAATCAAATCAATCAAATCAATCAAATCAATCAAATCAATCAAATCAATCAAATCAATCAAATCAATCAAATCAATCAAATCAATCAAATCAATCAAATCAATCAAATCAATCAAATCAATCAAATCAATCAAATCAATCAAATCAATCAAATCAATCAAATCAATCAAATCAATCAAATCAATCAAATCAATCAAATCAATCAAATCAATCAAATCAATCAAATCAATCAAATCAATCAAATCAATCAAATCAATCAAATCAATCAAATCAATCAAATCAATCAAATCAATCAAATCAATCAAATCAATCAAATCAATCAAATCAATCAAATCAATCAAATCAATCAAATCAATCAAATCAATCAAATCAATCAAATCAATCAAATCAATCAAATCAATCAAATCAATCAAATCAATCAAATCAATCAAATCAATCAAATCAATCAAATCAATCAAATCAATCAAATCAATCAAATCAATCAAATCAATCAAATCAATCAAATCAATCAAATCAATCAAATCAATCAAATCAATCAAATCAATCAAATCAATCAAATCAATCAAATCAATCAAATCAATCAAATCAATCAAATCAATCAAATCAATCAAATCAATCAAATCAATCAAATCAATCAAATCAATCAAATCAATCAAATCAATCAAATCAATCAAATCAATCAAATCAATCAAATCAATCAAATCAATCAAATCAATCAAATCAATCAAATCAATCAAATCAATCAAATCAATCAAATCAATCAAATCAATCAAATCAATCAAATCAATCAAATCAATCAAATCAATCAAATCAATCAAATCAATCAAATCAATCAAATCAATCAAATCAATCAAATCAATCAAATCAATCAAATCAATCAAATCAATCAAATCAATCAAATCAATCAAATCAATCAAATCAATCAAATCAATCAAATCAATCAAATCAATCAAATCAATCAAATCAATCAAATCAATCAAATCAATCAAATCAATCAAATCAATCAAATCAATCAAATCAATCAAATCAATCAAATCAATCAAATCAATCAAATCAATCAAATCAATCAAATCAATCAAATCAATCAAATCAATCAAATCAATCAAATCAATCAAATCAATCAAATCAATCAAATCAATCAAATCAATCAAATCAATCAAATCAATCAAATCAATCAAATCAATCAAATCAATCAAATCAATCAAATCAATCAAATCAATCAAATCAATCAAATCAATCAAATCAATCAAATCAATCAAATCAATCAAATCAATCAAATCAATCAAATCAATCAAATCAATCAAATCAATCAAATCAATCAAATCAATCAAATCAATCAAATCAATCAAATCAATCAAATCAATCAAATCAATCAAATCAATCAAATCAATCAAATCAATCAAATCAATCAAATCAATCAAATCAATCAAATCAATCAAATCAATCAAATCAATCAAATCAATCAAATCAATCAAATCAATCAAATCAATCAAATCAAATCAATCAAATCAATCAAATCAATCAAATCAATCAAATCAAATCAATCAAATCAATCAAATCAATCAAATCAATCAAATCAATCAAATCAATCAAATCAATCAAATCAATCAAATCAATCAAATCAATCAAATCAATCAAATCAATCAAATCAATCAAATCAATCAAATCAATCAAATCAATCAAATCAATCAAATCAATCAAATCAATCAAATCAATCAAATCAATCAAATCAATCAAATCAATCAAATCAATCAAATCAATCAAATCAATCAAATCAATCAAATCAATCAAATCAATCAAATCAATCAAATCAATCAAATCAATCAAATCAATCAAATCAATCAAATCAATCAAATCAATCAAATCAATCAAATCAATCAAATCAATCAAATCAATCAAATCAATCAAATCAATCAAATCAATCAAATCAATCAAATCAATCAAATCAATCAAATCAATCAAATCAATCAAATCAATCAAATCAATCAAATCAATCAAATCAATCAAATCAATCAAATCAATCAAATCAATCAAATCAATCAAATCAATCAAATCAATCAAATCAATCAAATCAATCAAATCAATCAAATCAATCAAATCAATCAAATCAATCAAATCAATCAAATCAATCAAATCAATCAAATCAATCAAATCAATCAAATCAATCAAATCAATCAAATCAATCAAATCAATCAAATCAATCAAATCAATCAAATCAATCAAATCAATCAAATCAATCAAATCAATCAAATCAATCAAATCAATCAAATCAATCAAATCAATCAAATCAATCAAATCAATCAAATCAATCAAATCAATCAAATCAATCAAATCAATCAAATCAATCAAATCAATCAAATCAATCAAATCAATCAAATCAATCAAATCAATCAAATCAATCAAATCAATCAAATCAATCAAATCAATCAAATCAATCAAATCAATCAAATCAATCAAATCAATCAAATCAATCAAATCAATCAAATCAATCAAATCAATCAAATCAATCAAATCAATCAAATCAATCAAATCAATCAAATCAATCAAATCAATCAAATCAATCAAATCAATCAAATCAATCAAATCAATCAAATCAATCAAATCAATCAAATCAATCAAATCAATCAAATCAATCAAATCAATCAAATCAATCAAATCAATCAAATCAATCAAATCAATCAAATCAATCAAATCAATCAAATCAATCAAATCAATCAAATCAATCAAATCAATCAAATCAATCAAATCAATCAAATCAATCAAATCAATCAAATCAATCAAATCAATCAAATCAATCAAATCAATCAAATCAATCAAATCAATCAAATCAATCAAATCAATCAAATCAATCAAATCAATCAAATCAATCAAATCAATCAAATCAATCAAATCAATCAAATCAATCAAATCAATCAAATCAATCAAATCAATCAAATCAATCAAATCAATCAAATCAATCAAATCAATCAAATCAATCAAATCAATCAAATCAATCAAATCAATCAAATCAATCAAATCAATCAAATCAATCAAATCAATCAAATCAATCAAATCAATCAAATCAATCAAATCAATCAAATCAATCAAATCAATCAAATCAATCAAATCAATCAAATCAATCAAATCAATCAAATCAATCAAATCAATCAAATCAATCAAATCAATCAAATCAATCAAATCAATCAAATCAATCAAATCAATCAAATCAATCAAATCAATCAAATCAATCAAATCAATCAAATCAATCAAATCAATCAAATCAATCAAATCAATCAAATCAATCAAATCAATCAAATCAATCAAATCAATCAAATCAATCAAATCAATCAAATCAATCAAATCAATCAAATCAATCAAATCAATCAAATCAATCAAATCAATCAAATCAATCAAATCAATCAAATCAATCAAATCAATCAAATCAATCAAATCAATCAAATCAATCAAATCAATCAAATCAATCAAATCAATCAAATCAATCAAATCAATCAAATCAATCAAATCAATCAAATCAATCAAATCAATCAAATCAATCAAATCAATCAAATCAATCAAATCAATCAAATCAATCAAATCAATCAAATCAATCAAATCAATCAAATCAATCAAATCAATCAAATCAATCAAATCAATCAAATCAATCAAATCAATCAAATCAATCAAATCAATCAAATCAATCAAATCAATCAAATCAATCAAATCAATCAAATCAATCAAATCAATCAAATCAATCAAATCAATCAAATCAATCAAATCAATCAAATCAATCAAATCAATCAAATCAATCAAATCAATCAAATCAATCAAATCAATCAAATCAATCAAATCAATCAAATCAATCAAATCAATCAAATCAATCAAATCAATCAAATCAATCAAATCAATCAAATCAATCAAATCAATCAAATCAATCAAATCAATCAAATCAATCAAATCAATCAAATCAATCAAATCAATCAAATCAATCAAATCAATCAAATCAATCAAATCAATCAAATCAATCAAATCAATCAAATCAATCAAATCAATCAAATCAATCAAATCAATCAAATCAATCAAATCAATCAAATCAATCAAATCAATCAAATCAATCAAATCAATCAAATCAATCAAATCAATCAAATCAATCAAATCAATCAAATCAATCAAATCAATCAAATCAATCAAATCAATCAAATCAATCAAATCAATCAAATCAATCAAATCAATCAAATCAATCAAATCAATCAAATCAATCAAATCAATCAAATCAATCAAATCAATCAAATCAATCAAATCAATCAAATCAATCAAATCAATCAAATCAATCAAATCAATCAAATCAATCAAATCAATCAAATCAATCAAATCAATCAAATCAATCAAATCAATCAAATCAATCAAATCAATCAAATCAATCAAATCAATCAAATCAATCAAATCAATCAAATCAATCAAATCAATCAAATCAATCAAATCAATCAAATCAATCAAATCAATCAAATCAATCAAATCAATCAAATCAATCAAATCAATCAAATCAATCAAATCAATCAAATCAATCAAATCAATCAAATCAATCAAATCAATCAAATCAATCAAATCAATCAAATCAATCAAATCAATCAAATCAATCAAATCAATCAAATCAATCAAATCAATCAAATCAATCAAATCAATCAAATCAATCAAATCAATCAAATCAATCAAATCAATCAAATCAATCAAATCAATCAAATCAATCAAATCAATCAAATCAATCAAATCAATCAAATCAATCAAATCAATCAAATCAATCAAATCAATCAAATCAATCAAATCAATCAAATCAATCAAATCAATCAAATCAATCAAATCAATCAAATCAATCAAATCAATCAAATCAATCAAATCAATCAAATCAATCAAATCAATCAAATCAATCAAATCAATCAAATCAATCAAATCAATCAAATCAATCAAATCAATCAAATCAATCAAATCAATCAAATCAATCAAATCAATCAAATCAATCAAATCAATCAAATCAATCAAATCAATCAAATCAATCAAATCAATCAAATCAATCAAATCAATCAAATCAATCAAATCAATCAAATCAATCAAATCAATCAAATCAATCAAATCAATCAAATCAATCAAATCAATCAAATCAATCAAATCAATCAAATCAATCAAATCAATCAAATCAATCAAATCAATCAAATCAATCAAATCAATCAAATCAATCAAATCAATCAAATCAATCAAATCAATCAAATCAATCAAATCAATCAAATCAATCAAATCAATCAAATCAATCAAATCAATCAAATCAATCAAATCAATCAAATCAATCAAATCAATCAAATCAATCAAATCAATCAAATCAATCAAATCAATCAAATCAATCAAATCAATCAAATCAATCAAATCAATCAAATCAATCAAATCAATCAAATCAATCAAATCAATCAAATCAATCAAATCAATCAAATCAATCAAATCAATCAAATCAATCAAATCAATCAAATCAATCAAATCAATCAAATCAATCAAATCAATCAAATCAATCAAATCAATCAAATCAATCAAATCAATCAAATCAATCAAATCAATCAAATCAATCAAATCAATCAAATCAATCAAATCAATCAAATCAATCAAATCAATCAAATCAATCAAATCAATCAAATCAATCAAATCAATCAAATCAATCAAATCAATCAAATCAATCAAATCAATCAAATCAATCAAATCAATCAAATCAATCAAATCAATCAAATCAATCAAATCAATCAAATCAATCAAATCAATCAAATCAATCAAATCAATCAAATCAATCAAATCAATCAAATCAATCAAATCAATCAAATCAATCAAATCAATCAAATCAATCAAATCAATCAAATCAATCAAATCAATCAAATCAATCAAATCAATCAAATCAATCAAATCAATCAAATCAATCAAATCAATCAAATCAATCAAATCAATCAAATCAATCAAATCAATCAAATCAATCAAATCAATCAAATCAATCAAATCAATCAAATCAATCAAATCAATCAAATCAATCTAATCAATCAAATCAATCAAATCAATCAAATCAATCAAATCAATCAAATCAATCAAATCAATCAAATGATTCAAATTAATTAAATTAATCAAATGAATCAAATGAATCAAATGAATCAAATGAATCAAATGAATCAAATGAATCAAATGAATCAAATGAATCATATGAATCAAATGAATCATATGAATCAAATGAATCACATGAATCACATGAATCACATGAATCAAATTAATCAAATGAATTAAATGAATCGAATTGATTTAATTCATCCAGTGAATACAATGAATCAAATTAATGAAATGGATCAAATGAATAAAAAGAATTGATGAACAAAATAAATAAAGTAAAAAATAAATGAAATGCATAAATAAAACAAACGAATCAAATAAACAAAATGAGCTGAAGTGATAAAATGAATAAAAAGAAGAAAATGAGCAGAATTAAATGCATTGACTAAAATGAAAAATTGAACAATGGTAAAAGGTTATAAATTAATATAAAGAAATAAATAGAATCAAATAAATTATTTCTCGACAAACATATGATTACGGCTTAAAAGCCAACTGTCAATATTCTCTTTAAATGAAAATTCTGGACGAACCGTTGATGATGCAGTCTCTTTCCATTCATCCTTATAGCTTTCATATTGTTTCGTTCGGAATTCTCGTGCAGGAAATATGGATAAATAAGCCCTATACCGACCAATACTGTGAAAAAGAAATGGTTCAAACTACTCAGTATATCCAGATATGGACGACGATAAGTTAGAAGACACATTGTAGTTGCATCCCCCATCGAGAGTGGGTACTTTGGGAGACTTCTTTTCCTGGATCTAATATGTGGATCTTTGATCCGTTATTTTTCATGAAAGTTGGTACCAATACTACGAATGTGCAGCTGATACAACTCATGGTTCATTCGCCTGCGCAACGTTCCGTCTTCCATCTGCACGCCACCAAAGTAGGCACGATTTCCCGCCAAGATCCGTCTCTGAATTTCTCTGCTGTTATCATTGTCGTCGGTTACCAGTGAGCCCAAATACATGAATTCGTCGACCATTTCAGTCTTTATGCATATATTTCATTCAAAATTCAATAGAGATACGAATAGTTTAAATATCGCACGTGGAATGTCTCTTTTGAAAATTTCCATCGTCAAACTTTCATATTACCCAGTTAAGCCAAATATTTTTCTGATATAGCCATGAATTTCCTTAATTATAGTGTAGATACAGGCTTTGAATACAATTGAATTAAAGTTGAGTTGATGTAGCAGCAGAAAAAAAATAGTTTTGTTTTCTCAAACCTTCGCAATTACAATTAATAAATATTTCAGATTGGCAGAAGATCTTATCACACAACTTAGAAATAAATACAGAAATAGCTAGATAGATGCGATAGAAGAGAGAAAGAGAGAAAGAGAGAGATGGGGGGGGGCGTGTGAGGAATGGCAAATGATGGTTAATGCAGTGACATTATTTTTATAGGTATATTATTATGATATATTGATTCTTACATTCTTATCATAAATAATGTAAGTAGTAATTTTTGCGCCATAACCAGTATAACCGAAATCTTGCAAAAGAGCTAAATTTTCGCTAGATTTTTGGGCTTCAAACATACAGTTGCTTTCGGTGACGCCACAAGTATAATTATATTAGAAATGTTTTATCTCACTACTAGGTGAATTACTTGTTGATTTGTATATTGATATACCATCCAACATTTACCTCATAATTGAACGCAATGCCTAATCCAAGGAATAAATACTAGAACTCACTGTGTCTTTATCAACACATTATTTTGTCTTTGAAGTGAACTTATATATTGATTTTTGAGAAATAGTTCATTTATTATTTCTTGAATCACGTAGATGTGTTTTCATACCCCGATATTCCAAATCGGTTTAGTTTTGCCCCTAAAACACCAGTAAAGCAATACTCGGTATGAAACAATATCATTTTTAGATAGTGGAAATTGGTAAGCGAGGACTAAAAATACAAAATATTTAATATCTCCGCCGCTCGTGCACGGATTTAGACAATCTATAGCTTGTTAGAAAGGTATTTTTACAAGCTTTCTATTTATGTGCAGCTTGTGGGACAATATTGTACTGTTCGAAAGTAATTTGCAAAAAACCTACTGTGTTTTGACAAAATCGTTCATATCTCAGAAAGTAAACAACATATCGAAAATCAAAAATAATAGTGTCAAATGGCAACGTTAGGCCTTTCATTTGAAACTAATTTCATTAAGATCGGTTTAGCCATTGCTGAGATAATTACATGACATTTTGTACATACATACATACACACACACACATACAGACATTGTCTCAATTTGTCGAGCTGAGTCGATTGGTATATGAGACTCGGCCCTCCGGGCCTCGGAAAAAGTTTTCAAAGTTTGAGCGAATCCTATACATTTCTTTTGTAAGAAATGTAAAACAAAAAAAAGAAGGCAAAAATAATCAAAATCAAATAAGTCCAACAAACCGGCCGTCGAAAGTAACCAAAGCGAATTTGGTTAGTCATTAGCTAGTGCTAAATTCAGGTAATTTGGAACCCATTTCAATAAGTTTTGCATCACTGTGATATCACGGCAATCCAGTTTCTACACCATGTACCGTAAACCGGGGTGACATTGATCACTTTTCGAAGTAATTATTACATATTTTTAGACGTAACACATTTTTTTCAAGTTTAATATTTTTAAACCATGTACTGATGTATGGAGAACAGAATTTGATGGTTTTACCTGAAATTGTCCGGCTTCAGCTATTTTTCCAAAAATGATTTCAAGTTGAAGTACGTTTTCGTATTCCGGGGTGACTTTGATAACCTGCATGTTCACCCACAATAAGTTATTGATGTCAATGTTTTTCATTCAATTGTTTGTTTAAACTAATTATGGAAAGATACTCATTGTTAAATAAATGTTAATTGGTAGTATACAAAGTATTTCAATGCACTGTAAAATTCGAGTAACGAAAATTCGAATAATTTGTGTCCAACTAGAATAAAAGATTCTGAAAACCTTTAAAACTGCTAAAATTGTTTTATTTCAGTGCTTTATCAATATTCAAAAAGTTTCATCGATTTTAACCCGCTGGAATATTGAACAATAAAAAAATGTTGCGAATTTCAACTCAAAATAATTTGAAATAATTGCCAACTAGTTTCACAAAAAATGTTGTTTTAAAACAACATTGCGCATTTAAGGGTTAAGGAAGCTAGAACATTTTCCTATACAATCAATCCGAGTTTTTGACGGAATACCATCTGTAGCTCCTATTTTGTGAAAAAATATCACCCCTCTTCACTTAGGGTTTCTTTTCGAAACACTCTTATGTTTCTTCTTCTCGTTTTCATTGCACTTTTTCAAATGCACTTTATTCACACACCACTGCAAAAACACTCGCGAAACTTTAATCGTTTACTAACAAAACTTCAAATTTTCTGCCAATGTACATATGACCAAAGGAAAATGTTCGGAAACTCTCATTTGTGCGTTTGAATTTTCACTTCAGACTTCAGTTTTTCTCAATGCAAACAAGCGAGTCGGTGCCTAGCAACGTGGCTTCCACATATCTTCACCTTAAACAGAGCATCATTCGATAAAATAATTTTGACGGTATATCGTCCAAGAAGTATTTATGGTGAATTCTCTCAGGTTAATATTCATGACTACAATAAAGTCTCAACAAATTCGCTAAAGACACGAACTCTGTTACTATTTCCTGAAAAATTAATTCTGCATAATTTTAAAACTTCAAAAATTACGGTTTCGGAATTATGCCGTTTGGACAGTAAGATAGATTTTCACCAAACCGAATTTCTGGCTACGCCGCTGACTTCAAGTAAGTAGAAACAAAGTCGTTCTACACTCGTTCACAAGAAACTTCTTCGAATGCTGAATATCTATTATCATTATCAGCCAAATATGAACATATGTTTGATGGGCTCTAGCAGACGAATAAGACTGAATTCGAGTAAATCCTTTCTTAAGCATGTTTTCCTTATCATGAAGATGGAAATATGCTAAAATAAAAAAAATCATCATAATCAGAAATAGTTATCAGACTACATCAAGGGACGGGAAGAATATTTTAACAGCTTCACTTTATTATAAAGAAAAAAAATTGCCCGATTTAGTCAATGTCCCCATTTTGTCAGCCTAAAATACACCATGAGACTGATAAATAAAAATTATAAACTATTTGAAATTTTTTAATAAATTTATTTAATAAATTATTTTTTATTTAACCGTGATTTTTTAATAAATAGTGACCATCGCTTCACAACGTAGTCTATTTTTCATGGCTTGCGGTGAGCACGATTTCTCGAATTGCTGAACTGAAAATTATGGAATAGAAATTAATTTTTAGTATTCTTTACAGATTTATCTCGCCGCGCAGATAGCTCTTAGACCCGCTGGTGCCCTAAGACGATTTCGCTAAATTTTCAGAGCACTATGCACCCAGTGCATTAACGCAAGTGACGGAAGGTTATCGAAAAGTATCGTGAAAATGAAAATTCCAGTAATTATGATGATTTTCCTAAACGGTTCGTTTTCGAGAGGTTTTTATTTGTTCTTTGGCATTAGGATTGGCGATAATAATTCAAATCAAGGATACTACTGCGAAGTCATTTTTAGAAAAAGTCGATGTCGAAGTAAAATTTGGAACTATGCGCACATGCACTTCAGAGATAGGGTGATATCAGGAGCTGCGATTTCTTTTCAATGCTTTTTTGTGAAAAGGGCGATACTCACAAATGTAAACATAAGGTTTTTTTTTTTCATATATGCGTATGAGGGCTTTGAAACGCAACAAATCATCCTAAAAATTTGGATTCTTCGATATTGCTTTCTTAAACTACAGCAAAAAATACAACAGGCGAAACTGTATTTTTGTTTGTTTATTTAAAGTTTCGCCATCCACGCTCCATGCAAACAAACAAAGCGATACTTTTTTTGCTAGCAGTTTAGAGGCAGAACTGTTTTTTTTCGCATTTTTTAAGATTATCAAGCTGATACCAGCTGTAAGTAGTAACAATGATCGCTATTGAAAAAACACGGACGAAATCGGTGGTGTAGAACGGTAGTTATTGTAAAAAAAAGTAAGGGCGATACTTCAATGCTGATAGGTGGGACCGAAAAAGTAAACAATCGCCAAAGGGGTGATACTATCATTTTGTCAATTTCAATAGCAAAAACAAATTTTTATTTTATAATTTCAAATACTTTATGAAGTTTTGGGTTTCGATCACTGAATCATGGAATCTAGGATGTAAAAAACACAATAGTTCTTAAATAGGAAATAAAACCAAGTCTGGAAATATTCACTGTTGATTTTCTTTGAATGGTGTCACTGCTAGTATCGCTTTTTTCAAGAAAAAGCGTTCATTTCTTAGTTCTCAGTCGCGTTGGAAATTTGACTAAAGTATAAACTTCAAATCGATTAAAAAAAAATCGATTTTTTTGGCTCAGTACAATATATAATCCCTTTAGGAAAATTCAGCTTTCCCACCACAATGCATTGATTGAGGAATTTAGATATTTTATTAACAGAGCATTAGTAATAATTCGTTTGTATGTCTAATTTATGGGCCATTTTTTCGCTTTTTATTGATTTGGTTTGAGATTTCTAGCACTGATGTTGTCCTATGCTGATTTGAGCGATTCTCTGAGTCCTGCCACTATTCCATGTAGTATGTGTTATCAAAAACATCGCGAAGCATCAAGTTCTAAATGTTCTCAAACGATATAATATCCGAAGAGAGTGATAAGAGTAATGTCTCATCACACTGTTAGGTGGATTAAAAGGTTTTTTTTATAGAAACACATGTATCTCCATTCAAACACTTTTATTTATAATTAATTAATATCAACAGACACAGTATGGTCCTAATGATAATTTCTTAGTCCGGCGAAGAGGTAATCGGAGGAATAAATTATTGCGTAGGGCGCGAGGGCGAACGTTCAAATTTATCGCACTGAGAAGCTCGGGGCAGTCAATTCGATCTAGCAAAATATCCGAAATCGTCATAGCACGGAATAGATCCCGTCGCACTTGCAATGTATCGAGTCCAATAAGCAAACCCCGGCTTTCATAACTTGGCAGCTGGTGAGGGTTGCTCCAAGGCAATCGACGAAGGGCAAACCGAACAAATCTGCGCTGTACTGTCTCAATTCGATGTACACCGTTGAGATAATGAGGGTTCCACACAACTGAACAATATTCCAGAGTTGATCGAACGAGTGAGCAGTAGAGAGATTTCCTTTAAAAAGAGGTATAAATTGTAATTTTCTGATTGCTACTTCAAAAATCATAGTCTTGAACGTATTTTTCCTCCATATTTTCCCATAGCACCAATTTCAAAAATTTCAAGACAAGGGGCGGGAGTCTAGAATTGTCCAAATGATGTGAAATTTGGCTTCTGAGCTTAGTTTTACATTTTTCACAATATGAGAGGGGGGGGGGGGCTTCGAGAATTAAAAAAAAATTGCAATGCCCTAACGTCCATGTCGTCATCGGTACTGTATTCATGATGCTCACGGTCGGATGTTCTTGTTTGTTTTTTTTTTTTGTAATTACGGGTCGCTGTTGTAAATCCATCTTCATCGGTATTTGATTCTTTATTGCTGGTATTGGTTATTGGTTTGGAGGTATTTTGTGTAATCGTTGTTACTTCACTTTTGGTAATGGCAGTTGATTTGGTGGTACTGGGCCTGATCGTTGTTGAGCTGGTGTTTGTTACTGCCTGGTCCGCAGTCATTGGTTTAACAACTGTTTGTGGTTTAGCATACGACAGTTGTATACCGGTTTTGGTCGTAGCAGGTGGAATTTCCTTAGAAGCCTCTGCACAAGGTTTTCCGTGGTGTAGCGGTTGATCACAGTATTGGCACTGGGTACGTGACCAGTGCTCGTTGAGAATATGTAAAACCTTGAGGTGATCTGGTGGTGAGTGTTAAGTAGGAGGGAATAGGTTTTGTCGGACGCATTCTCACCACACGAACGCCGTTGCGAAGTTCTGGGAAGAAATTCCTCCAAGTATCTTCCTTAACACTATCCACCTCCCGGATTTTGACATGAGTAGTTTGATGGCGGTGGGCCTAGTACGCGGTGTCAAGTCATGTAGTTTTATTTCAATACTGTCATTATCTATATACGTTGGGATGTTGTATAAAATGTCATTACATTCGACGACGTGTTTTGAGTTGTTCTTCGAAGCGGATGATTCTGCTTGACTAATGTTATTTAACATAATCAGTACCTCATGACGTATATGGTAGGATTGTACAGCATTATCTTCTGCTACGTTTAGATTCATGTTCACTTTCAACATTTGCTCCACTTCTCGAATCGATGGTCTTAGCAGACATTTCGAAAATTCAACTGCAACACAGTTTGCCCGCAACGAGGTATACACTTCCTTTGTATTGTCACTCATTGTTTGTTCACCTTTCACACACTAGGTAGAAAGAATCAATTTTTGCTTTCGCAAATAGGCCAAGCGGCCCACAGGTAAATTTGATTACTTGCCCTACTATAGCAGCGCAGCGATCTCTAGCTTCTGATCTGAGCGTACTAATACTGTATTTTACTGTATCGATTTTGTTGGCTATTTTCGGCAAATTTGAGACTAAAAGAAACGAAAACAATGAAAATGAAAGACGGATAGGTATTCTATAGCGAATCAGTTATAAACTTAGAACGGAAAACTAGGACTAGGCAGGCTCGTATGGACATGATCGAAGGGAAATGTGAAGAATTCTTTGCCTTCTGCTAAGTAGGAGTTGGGCGTTACACCCAAGTCTACCGCATGGTCTATGCTAGAACATAACTAATAAATATGTTCATGGGTATAACATGAATTTTTCAAATGGACATCGCAAAATTTCAATGATTGTCCTTGGTAATTTCAAACGCAAGTCACACCGGGAACTGTAGACGTTTAAATTCAAATAGTATGTCAGTTGGAATGCGCGGAATGAGCTCAATAATATTTGCCATTGTTTTTTACAGTTTAGTACCATTGTGCAATTTCGGTGGATCAATGTTTCGCAGTAGTATAATTGGTGAGCCGAATTTACTGATATTTATATATATTCTGGATCCCATGAGTTCAACATGATCGGATAACTCATTGTCTCTTAACACTATATCAATAGATTGGGCAGTTGTTGTTGAAATTGTTTATTGATTCGTTTCTTGAGTAAATATCTAATATCAAATTGAAAACTAAACTTAATGTTGCAATGTTGATTTATGGACTGCCCGAAGCCGCAAGCAATCCTATTCTGCTACCGACGTGGAAGGAGTTCCGCAGCTGCTTCACATGCCGTACAGATGCGGTAAACTATCAGACGAAGAACAAGCAGTACAGGAGAGCAGCTCTCCGTAAAATTTTGAGGACCCTTCGGATATTACTTGGTGGTAAGCAGGTTCAGTTAGCTGAGGAGTATAGACTGAAGAATCGGTACGTGACAAGGCGAATAAAAACAGCGGGCGGCACTTGACACAGCATCACCGACTTTGTCTATCTACCCATCGTAAACAACAACCGGAACCAGTACTATTAGCTTCATCGATCGCAGATTGCATCATATTGGGGATACTCTTTTGAGATAAATTTGGAGTTCAAGCGGTTTGTTGTCGGGTTGAAGCAGAAAAAATCGAGCAACACACCGAAGAGCATGAAATGAAGGAACTGACGGCGGAGCAGAGAAAACGTCTGAAGTGAACAATAGCACGGTTTCCAAGGGCACAGGAAGGCAAATTGAGCCGCACTGGCCTGTACGAGCACGGTATCGAAGTAGGAGACGCACCACCAAAGAAGCAACGGCACTATCCGATGTCGCCCTATGCCCTATCATTGCTGGCTTCGGATTACCCATCTGCGACATAATTCTCGTACTGGGAGCTTTGCAGGCTTTGCAGATGGTGCAAGTAAATATACTTAGTTACTATTCTCCTGTTGCATACGCGGCAGATAGTAATGCGCCTGTAACTTCTTCCAAGTCTTGTAAAATGCTAAATGAGTTGCTGCCGGTTCGTCGTGAAATCTGCGGATCAATTGGGTCCTTTCCTCCTTCGGAACATCAACATGTGAATAACTGCTCCAACTTACTGTGAATAACTACTCCCACTTACTGCGACAATTTTTAACAGCGTGCTATTGGCGATCCGGAAGTCAGAGAATTTATTACTTTCGGTCTTCACCTTCTCTGCCAAATTTTTGTACCATCTTTCTTGCACTTGATCTACCGTAAACACTGCTTCAGTCACCGCTCTTGAGAGGCCTTCTGGAACCATGTGGATTGAGCCCTTTCTGTATCGGATTTTGAGGTCAAATGGAGCCACAATAACCATCGGCTCATCACGGAAAGACACTCCCGCTCCGTAACCGAGTACTTTCTCCGACGCTGGTAGTTTCTACGAAACTTTGGACTTTACTCGGGTGAGATCCGTCAGTGGAGCTGCTAACTGCGAGAACCGTCGATACCAGTTACAAACTCCTAAGAAAGATTCCGTTTGAGATGATCTCAGTAGGCTTCGTCGGACCATTCACACGATAAAGCGGGGGAAACACGGTGCTACTCGTAGTGGTAGATTGGGTCAGCAAGTACGTGATCACCAAGCCATTGCGCACAACAAATTCTCAGAAGATGGTGGAGTTTTTGGAGTAAGAAGTATGCCTAAAATTCTCTAGTCCACGGCTGATACTCTCTGACAACGGCAAACAATTCGAGTCGATTCGAGTCCCGGCACAAAATCGACCACACGAAGACACTATTACAACTACTGTCCGCAAGTTAACAACGCGGAGCGGGTCAATCACTGCAGCGATAAATGCCGCCAGGCATGAAGCAATGGGAGTGAATCCGCATGAAGCCAATTTTGGGTGGAATTTGCTACTAAACACGAACCTCTACACAAAGCAAAACCCTAATAAAACGGAAGATCAGCATTAGAGAGTTAAGGCGACTGACCTATAAATAATATGTTCAAATCTTCACCAAGCAGATTTCTAAGTGTGGAGTCTTTGAAATAACCCTGCAATTGCCACGTATGATAATAATTGACAACCAATGTAGTGCCAGGACGTTTCTTTCAATGGAGCATTTCACTAGTTGATCTGCGAAATTCACAAACAAAATAAGCAAAATGAACATTGAGTAATTTAGTGTAGCAAGCATAGCAAATACGACTGAACTCATTATGGGATGAACATTGAGTCATTTGCCGAACATAAAATAAACCGATCTCAATGTGCAATGCTCATGGCGGCCCGCCGATACGTCTAATGGATTTTTTTTAATTAACGTAACGAGTTTTATATTGAAGGAGAAGTTGTTGGCCATTGAAAATCAATAGTTTTGGACATTTACAATCCGCAGGGAGATCCGTCGATGCGTCAAGATGGATTTTTTTTTCAACTTTTTGATAATGAGTTTTATATATAAGGAGAAATTGTTGGCCGTTGAAAATCAATAGTTTTGGACATTTATAATGCGAAGGGGGCCCGCCGATGCGTCAAATTTTTGTTAACTTTTTGGTAATCAGTTTTATATTAAAGGAGAAGTTGTTGGCCATTGAACATCAACAGTTTTGGACATTAAGAATGCGCCTTGGGGGGGGGGGGGGGCGCCGATTCGTCAAGATGGAAATTTTTTCAACTTTTTAGTAATGAGTTTCATGTAGCAGGAGAAATTGTTGGTCGTTGAAAATCAATAGTTTTGGAAATTTACAATGCGCAGAGGGCAGGGGCCCGCCGATGCGTCAAAATGGATTTTTTTTTTCAACTTTTTGGTAATGAGTTTTATATTGAAGGAGAAGTTGTTGGCCATTGAAAATCAATAGTTTTGGACAATAACAAAGCGCAGGGGGGGGTTGGCGATTCGTCAAAATGGATTTTTTGCAACTTTTTGGTAATGAGTTTTATATTAAAGTAGAAGTTGTTGGCCATTGAAAATTAATAATTTTGGAAATTTACATTGCGTAGGGGGGCCCGCCGAAGCGTCAAGATGGAAATTTTTTCAACTTTTTAGTAATGAGTTTTATATAGCAGGATAAATTGCTAGCCGTCAAAAATCAATAGTTTTGGACATTTACAATGCACAGGGGGATTCGCCGATGCGTTAAAATGCATTTTTTTCAGCTTTTTGGTAATGAGTTTTACATTGCAGGAGAAGTTGTTGTCCATTGAAAATCAATAGTTTTGGACATTTTCAATGCGCAGGGGGGGTCGCCGATGCGTCAAAATTGATTTTTTTTTTGAATTTTTCAGTAATGAGTTTAATATTAAAGGAGAAATTGTTGGCCATTGAAAATCATTAATTATGGACATTTACGACTATCAAAATGATGTAAAATTTATTAAAGTGGGTGCGAATTATGTTTGAAGTGTTTCACCGTCGACACGTAGCTCATCAAGTTCGTGGCTGGCGCCAAGTGTACTAAGAATGTAATATGCATTTCTGCAATTATATTGAACATAACCAGCCATAGAGTCATAGTTTGGCGGAATGGGAGAGGCACAATTGCACCATATCTACAATAGAAACTACATTTAGGAAAGCATCGTAGAATATTAAAACTGATTTTTTTTCCATCTTAGTACATTGCGACTTAGGCCCTATTGATAGATCTGTGTCGACTTATGAGGCAGATCCTCTCGGTGAGGTGTTCTTGCAATCATATCTAGACAAACATGCCAAAAGATTCTGGATGCAAATGAGCCCAAGCAACAATTCGAATGCTTTAAGGTTTTAAGTAAATTTATAATGATTTTATTGTAGTCGCTACCATTGCTATCGGATTTATAAAAGTAATAAAAACTCCCAGATAATTCCGCTCTTATTAATATCTTAGGCTATCTTTAAAACCTCGATAAATCATATAGAAGAATGTAATTATAAAAATTCCCTTTTGCCTTATCAATTGCTGTATCGCAGCTTTCAAATGCTCAAACAATTATATATCTAAAGCCACTATAAAACCCTTAATCCCTATAAAGCCACTATAAAACCCTTAAAATAAGCCAATTTAAAGCTATTTTAAAACTATTAGTATCAAGCCTTCCCCAATGCAGTTACAAATACTTGGCCATTATTATGATTGATATTGAGTCGACATTTGTAACACTTTTTGTCGTGAAATACGAATTATAGAAACTATTCTAAATAAAGGAACATACAATAAATTTCTACTGCTCACTGCTATCTATACACGAAGAGATTAGTATAGAACATGGTGGAATTATTTGGTACAAAAATTGTACAAAATTTGAAGCGCACGTTCGTCATGATTGAGAAAGTTCTTACATAGCATAGAATAGCATAGCATATACGATTGCACAAATCGTGGGTGGCTGTATAAAGATCAGCTAATATTTAACAAGATGTCCACCATACCGTGTCACAAGAAAAAAACATTTGGGATTAACGCTTTTTCTTCATAGTGGAAAAGCATCACAGTGTACACCTGGCCACGTCCTTACAATCGTCGAGGATGAGAAGGAACGTTAGTTCAACATCTACTTGCGAAAGTGCAGGGAACCCATACTACTTTCATAGATATTTCAGGAATAGGAGTTTGGGTTAGTAGGACAGATTATTTATGAGGAGCTTATTTAACAACATTTCAGTGCAAAATGAATGTAACTTACCTTGTTTAGCCCGAAAAAAGAAAAAATATAAACATTGAAAAAATAACATAAAACAATTTCACCTGATCCTAATTAATTGAGGGGCAAGAATTCTTTTCCATCATTAGTAAAATCGTTGCATCAACTAGTCATTTATAGATGGCGCTACGCGGAACGAGCGGGTGTATTTTTGGTGGCTAGATTCACGCGCGTGCATTGCAAAGTTATCAGAATGTGATGAAAAAATCACTACGTATAATCTATCTATTCTCACGATATTCACACCTATTAACACTTAACTGTACAGAAGAAATGTGTGTGTGAAGGATTGACTTCGATTATCCATAAAACATATAATATACTATAGGGAAACTTTGGAAAATATCGGACGAACAGAAAGACACGTCCGAGCAGTTCGGCAGTGCTCCCACTTTTTTCTTCATGATTGAGAAAGTTCTTACAATTCGCAAATTAACTTTTAGATTTTACTAACCTGATTATCAAAATTATTTAGCATGCAAACTCTGGAGATTTCCACTAACAGAAGCAAAGATGACGTTTATATTTGAAAGCAAAACTGCTTCATAGGATGACTTCCAAATTATTGCACACATTTTCTTTTGAGACTTCCACTATCTTTGGGAAGCATGCCAAAATGTAATGGTGAGTTATGAAAAAAATAAATTTGTTCGTCTAATGGCCTGTCAACAAAAATTTGTTCCATATATATTGGTACTATATTATTAATGAAACAATATTAGTAATTAATTGATTTCCCTGAATAAAAGAGAAAAACTGTGAAAATTCTGCCTTACAATACCATCATTCTGTAACTTGATTACGCTGCTACCGCCTGAAAAAGTTTTCATTTTGTCACATTGGCGGTTCGCCGTGTTCATAGATAATTTTTCAACGGCACACAACTTCCCCTTCAATATAAAACTCATTACTTAAAAGTTGAAAAAATCCATTTTGACGCATTAGCCCCCCCTGCGCATTGTAAATGTCCAAAACTATTGATTTTCAATGGCGAACGATTTCTCGTTCAATATAAAAGTCATTACCAAAAAGCTGAAAAAAATCCATTTTGACGCATCGGCGGACCCCCTGTACATTGTAAATGTTCAAAACTATTGATTTTAGATGGCCAACAACTTCTTCAATATAAAACTCATTACCAAAAAGTTGAAAAAAATCATTTTGGCACATCGGCGGACCCCCTGTACATTGTAAATGTCCAAAACTATTGATTTTGGATGGCCAACAACTTCTCCTTCAACAATACCAGGTGACCGCTAATATTTTGCTGCAGTACTTTCCTATAGTAAGCGAAAAAGGAACTGACGCATATACCCATCTTGAAAATATATGTCATGAATGTCGTTCACTACATTCATTTTGAACCGCTGCTACGAAATTTATTTGCAACAGTTCCAACGCAACGCACGATGAAAGTTAGACACACAGGCCATTCACATGCATTTGCAACTCTCATGGCGGTAAGCTTGAATCTAGTAGGTACCGCCACATGGTACTATCTTTGATTTTAGGCCTGAGTTTAGTCCGGCCTAAGACGTTAGTACCTGTCATTGCAGAAATGGCTGCATTTTGAAGCCAAATGAAAACAGTGTAAAATGCCGCCATGTTCCTCTTGCATACATCTCCATAATTTGAATCAACTTTTCGAACTTTATGTGCAATATTATGGCCCATGTTGCACACAAACCATATGAGGGCAAGTAAGCAAGTTTTATCCCGTACGAAAAACAGGTGTAATCGAATTTTAAATGCATTTTTTTTAAATATTCTTTATCGTCCTATATCTAGAAGGTGCTACACACTCATTTCAAAACGCCACATCGAAGAGTTATATTGCAGGTTAGCAGAAGTCGAATCATATTGAAACAAACTGTCGAACGAAATTTTATAATTGGATTCAGAGATGAAAATTGTTTTTGTTCGTTAGTTTACCTATGGCTATCAAAATGAGTGAAGTTTAATTTGCTCACAATTTTTTAGTTATTTTTACAATAGGAAAAGAATATATAATCACAATTTTTTCCCTATTCTAGTTGTATCTTCTCACAAAGAACACCATAAGCAAGTGGAAGTTTATTTATATTTTTACCTCTTTTGAAAGAGTTCAAAACTAAGATTGAATAAAAAATTGTAAATGAAGCCATGCCATATAGCCTAAGTAACACTTTTAAATATGACGGCAAACAAACTGTTACAAATATTCTCATTTTGATCGTTATTTAAATGTTATCGGAGCTTGCTTGTATTGTTTCGTAATTTATAATTTTCTAGCATATCTTGAACGATTTGCATTTCCGCTGTAGTTGTACTGTAGTTGTAGTTTTCGTTTAATTCTTTATGATAGAACAGATATGCACAGGGTATGGAAGAGCTGTGAAAGCTGACTAGACAGATGACTTGGCAAAATGACGCAAAAAGTTGAATACGGAAAAATCGCCTAAATCGTGTCGGAACTTAAGAGGAGTTGTGTAAGGTATTATCGGCAAAAAATTGAATACTTTAATTTTTTTTCGATGCAAAGATTCTATGTCTTTTCAGTCAGGCGCCACATCGAAATCTTGTTTTGCGGTATACACCATAACTCAAAATCTACTGGACAAACGTTGAGACATTTGCACAGTTGTTTTTCACAGCAAGTAATTAAGGGAGCTTTTATTTTTTGGTCGATTTTCGATTTTTTCGTAATACTTTGAAACCAAAGTCCGATTATTGCTAAAACAACGATTAACATGTTATTGTAAAATAATAGTTGCCTGGGCAATGATGTGAAGAAGAAGAATTGTGCAAAATTCGAAACGATTGGTCCAAGAAATTTCGTCTGCATCCAGTACCAGGTTCAATTTGTAAATTTATAATTGTCAATTCATTATCAGACAGATGGCAGACTATAGGAAGTATAACCCATGTGTTCTGCAAACTTTAACCGCGTTTTTCTCGAAACCACTGGCCGGAAATGTAACTCGAGCAAATGATTTTTGGTCGCTTTGAAATTTTCAAAGTATATTCAAAATTGATTTTTCTAGTCACGTACGCAGGATTAAATTTTTTATTGCTTACCTTTTTATTGAATAACGATTTTGTGTAGATTTTTATGACATTCTCTTCGTTTTTTCACTCAAATCTGCGCCATTTCGCTTAAAACCAAAATATCGAAAAAATCCTACGTACATCGCTATTGAGATAAGGAATCAGAAAAACTTTAGTTTTTGGCGCTACGTCAAAAATCACGGGAGATAGATTTCCGACCGTGGACTCCTTCCAAAAAAACGCGCATGAGGTGAAAATGCTGCAGAGCCGCCATCTTGTGATGAAATTGCTCGAAAAAAATATTTTATTTGAAACAATATTTATGTTATAAATCCCATTCAACAAGATGTCGATTCACCATTTTATTGAGCAATAAATAAATTCTCGAAATAATCAGACTATTAAATGGCATAAACAGTGAATTTTAAATTAACTTTATTGTACAACTTTTTAACATAGTCGTTAGGGCATTGCAAAAAAAAACTTTTTTTTGAATTCTCGAAGGCCCCCCCCTCTCATATTGTGACAAATGTCAAAGTAAGCTCAGATGCCATTTGGACAATTTTAGACCCCCGCCCACTTCGCTTGAAATTTTTTGAAATTGGTGCTATGGGAAAATATGGAGGAAAAATACATTAAATGCTATAACTTTTGAAGTAGCAATCAGAAAATTACAATTTATACCTCTTTTGGAAGGAAATAACCTTAGTATTTGAATGGAGGTTTTTTTGTTTTTAGAAAAATACGGGAAAGTGGGGTACTGAGTCATTTTGGCCCCAAAATCCCCTATTTTTAATAATTTTTCTGCTCCGTGATGCAAATCATACATATTTTGTAGTTTTTCTAATGTGAAAAAATCTCAAAAATCGATCGGAGCCTTTTTGGCCTTTGTCCGAATACGAGAAGTTAGGGTTATATGGCATTTTGTCATTCATAGTAAACTTCGTCATTTTCTCGTGAATATATCTCTATTATTCTTCACTCAATTCTCATAAACTATACTTTGTTGAACGTGGAAAATCCTTAGGATTATAACAAAAATATATTCGTTACCGGTAAAATTCAGGAACATCAAATTATCTGACATATAGTGTCGATTTCACATTTTTATCATAAAATCGCACATATTAACTTCATTAAACAACAAAATACTTATTTAATGTACTACTTTTAGTGTAAAATATGCTTAGGGATCACATGAGAAAAGTTTAATTCCTGGAAAAATAGGGGAAGTTGAGGTATTATGACAAATAAGGGAAAAAAATGAGATTTGTGAAGTAAGTATCAAAGAGTTTGACGTTTCTGAATTTTACCTTTAACGTTTTTATATTTGTTTTATTCCTCATAATTTTACACGTTCAACAAGTTACATTTTGTGAAAATTGATTGAAGAATAATAGAGTTATATGCATGAGAAAATGATAAAATTTAATATGAATGACAAAAAGCCTTATAACCCCAACTTCTCGTATTCTGACTAAGGTCAAAAGGGCTACGATCGATTTCTGAGATTTTTTCACATTAGAAAAACTACAAAATATGCATAATTTGCATCACGGAGCAGAAAAATCATTAAAAATATGGGCTGTTGGGTCCAAAATGACCCAGTACCCCACTTTCCCGTATTTTCCTAGAAACAAAAATATCTGCATTCAAATACTAAGATTATTCCCTTTCAAAAGAGGTATAAATTGTAATTTTCTGATTGCTACTTCAAAAGTTATAGCATTTAATGTATTTTTCCTCCATATTTTCCAATAGTACCAATTTCAAAAAAATTCAAGCGAAGTGGGCGGGGGTCTAAAATTGTCCAAATGATGTGAAATTTGGCATCTGACCTTACTTTGACATTTGTCACAATATGAGAGGGGGGGCCTTTGAGAATTCAAAAAAAAATTTTTTTTGCAATGCCCTAATAGCCGTGTATTGCTGATCAGAACGCAGCAGAGATGCCAGATACTTTTTTTTAAATGTCTGCATAATAATTTTAAAGTCTGGGAAGAACAAAAAATATCAGAACTAATGAAACCAAAAGCCTTTATATACAAAAATCTGTAAATATCTGCAACAAACTAAAAAATCTGCAAATATCTGCAACCAAACTAAAAAAATCTGCAAATATCTGCGTCTAGGGTTGCCACCTCTGGAGAGGCTTTGACCCGGAGATTTTCACTGATTGGGGGGGGGGGTGTATTTTGAGTGGAACGAGACAGAAATTGGAATCCAAGCGATTGCTCGGCATTTTAGAGCACTTTAATCGCTGTAAAGCTGTATTTTTGACGGTTGAGAACGGCTTTATCGGTTTAATGTGGTGTAGTATTTCACTTCCCCGACTAAGTGCCAAGAACACAAAAGCACCAGCTACTCTCACTGTAGAGGATAAGTTGAACGAGCATTGCTCTCCTCCACAATTAACAGGAAAAGGAGAGCAAAGGAGGCAGAGCTGCAGCATCACACTATGTGGTGTCGGTTATTCATCACCAACAAATTTTCATTTCGCAACAAAGGTGCAAAACTCACCTCCCTAGCCCAGTTAAGGATCGCTGCCGGAGTAGCAACAACACCGAAAGAACTCGTTTGATGTTGATATAGTCAGTTGGATTAGAATATAATAAGCACCACTATGAGTGAAATGATTTGGTAAAATTGCAGCAAAAAAACTTTTTACACCATTTTGAACGACTTAGTGGAATGCAACATTTCAATTGTAGCATATGACGAAATATTACTTTCCTTAACCCTCCGGAAGTCGCGCATATGGCCTACTGAACGAGCAGCCGCTGGTAACCTAAGACGATTTCGCTAGATTTTCAGAGCGCGACTGCCGGAAGGTTAATTTGTAGTAATTTTATTTGTTTTTCATTTTCATTGCTTTGTGAAAGAAATTATTAATATTTGGTGAACTCATCTTCGCCACCTTGAAACGAAAGGTTAGTCGGGCAAAATAAATCTGAACCAGAGCAATAGCTAACTTAGACTTTTTAAATGTTTTGTAAAGAATCAATTAATTCCAAAAAAAAATTCAACGTATGCTTCTTCCCACTAAACCCGGAGAAATTGATGTAAAATCCGGAGACCCGGAGATCGCTCCCGAAAACCGAAGTCTCCGGGTCAAACCCGGAGGGGTGGTAACCCTATCTGCGTCATCGAAAAAATCTGCAGCTAAAATTAAAAGCCTGCGAATTTGTAGACATGTCTGCAAATCTGGCATCTCTGGAACGCAGCAATGCAAATGGCAGCATCATGTTACCGGAAGAAGACAAAAATATGAAAAAAATTATCATGCTTCTCTTGCATACATTTCGTTATTTTCAATCCTCTCTTCGGCTTTCTTCTGGATAAATATGGCTCTCTTTGCTCGCAATAAAGATGGAAATAAATAAGCCAGTTTATCAGGTAGGAAAGACAAGCACTGTCGAACTACACTAATAAAATACCAATTAATGCGTAGAAAACTACGCATTTTCAATAAAAGTGGAATAACCCATTAAGTGGGTAAAGAGTTCGTATCCATAAATGAATACAGCTCTTGTACGTCAACCTGGGTATGTTTTACCCTTTATTTTTCGCAGAACTGTTACAACAAAACGCGTGAAAAATATCCATTCATGAAAATCGCGCCAGAATGAAAAATCATGTTAATAGAATTATTTCTGAATTAAAAAAAACATAAAATAACATTCATTTCACATTTTTGCCTCCTTAACTACTTAACAAAATAAAACCGCCAACTGGATATATTTTTAATGGCTAGATCTTTTGGCTGCTCCAAAAATGCCAAACGCATATTTGCAACATCCTTAGTAGTTTAAACATGCAGGCCGGTAATTTGCAGCTTCCGCTACGAACCTTAGTTTGCAGGTTAACTCGCTTAATATAATTCTTAATGACTTTTCACTCATTATTAAGATCAGTATATCCATTGACATTATCTCATCGAGTAGTTGTGAAATGAATAAAAAGCACTAATTGTTATAAGCAATAAAATACCCATTTTTTGACAACTCATAAAATAAGTAAAGCTTTTTTTTACCGTGTTTATCTACCCGCATTTTTTTTTATTTTCTCGTTCTTTCCTTCTCTCTACACGCTTGATTCCAATTGAACATCAAAGGGTTACAGTAAAGCACGTTTGGATAAATTGAGATCTATTCAATCAATTCAGATCAAAGTTGTTTTTGTGAATTAGTAACAGAACTACAATAAGAATTGTTTTGATTCTTTTCTTTTTGCTTATCGCTAAGAGAA
The DNA here is from genome assembly GCF_030247195.1 of Topomyia yanbarensis. Classification (NCBI taxonomy): domain Eukaryota; kingdom Metazoa; phylum Arthropoda; class Insecta; order Diptera; family Culicidae; genus Topomyia; species Topomyia yanbarensis. Next base: position 100,166,713 of record NC_080670.1, on the reverse strand, counting down.
TAAGCGGGACCATTTAATTCGTTAATATAAATCGATAACATATTTTCACGAATGATTGCCCATATATCTATTGTATCACACATCAAAGAAAGTAAATAACGGAAGAAAAATATTATTGTTAGGGGATAGATCCAAACAAATGACAATTGGATATAAATCGTAAAATGCAATATTTTATGAATTTACTTACACTGGTCGTTAGCAAATTGAATCAGAATGTTAACAGCTTAGAAATTAGCTCCACAAATACCCTAAGCTAAGAGTAAATAATTGATTTTAAATATGTGCAATGTTCCAATAAGAATAAAATCACATAAAACTTCTGAATACAAAATGTTTTGAAATTTACTGTGAACACAACGGTGATCAATATATTTATTTCGATTTTTGGCATAAATCGTTCCAATTTGCATTGATGCATTATTGAATTATATCTATATTCTGTCTGCCACAGTGCAAAAAAAAACGCTCGTGAATATAAATGATCATTCTGTCAAAGTTTAATTTTCTGTTTGATCTTTGTTTACTTTTTATTTAAACCTCGCTGAAATACGTGTATAATTTTAATTCGCAGACCTTCATTGATAATTGATCTTTATTCCAAACTTGTGAAAATTCATTTGAAACGAAAATAAATGTTCTCCCCCACGTCGATAGGTATCATGTTCAATTGACACTGAATGACACTCACAGTTCATTTTAAATTCAAATTGAAATATTTTAACCAATTATTTAATCAAAGTATGAAATCTCGACACACATATAATTCCGGCTTAAAAGCCAACTGTCAAAATTCTCTTTGAAAGGGAATTCCGGACAAACCGTTACTCGCCAATCACAAATTTTCTCTTCCATTAACTGCTATGAACTGTGTTTAACCAGCGACGGTTTGTCCGGAATTTCCTTTCAAAGAGAATTTTGACAGTTGGGTTTTAACCAGTAATCATATTTTTGTCGAGAAATAACTATCGTGGCACCAATTACAACTGATGGTTTAGCCACCTCTAACTCGACGAGCGCCTATTCAAACTGAATAAAAACATGCATATATATATATATATATATATATATATATATATATATATATATATATATATATATATATATATATATATATATATATATATATATATATATATATATATATATATATATATATATATATATATATATATATATATATATATATATATATATATATATATATATATATATATATATATATATATATATATATATATATATATATATATATATATATATATATATATATATATATATATATATATATATATATATATATATATATATATATATATATATATATATATATATATATATATATATATATATATATATATATATATATATATATATATATATATATATATATATATATATATATATATATATATATATATATATATATATATATATATATATATATATATATATATATATATATATCAATTTATTTTCTGTTGTTCATATTATGTCACTACAAAGTACTGCACATCATCGGCCAACTTTCAACTATCCGACACGTTAAAGTTCTATGTTCAGAAACATATCGGCAACAAATTGACAAAATTGTTCTCAAACCGTGTTCAACAACATAGAATTTTTCTGCCGTGTTCGGCTACATAAAATTTTTCAAAAACCCCTTTCTGTGGGGAACACTCGCACCTACGGGTGCACTAAATTATATAAAATCTCCTTGTTTGGAGCACAATCTGACAAGAAAATCACTACTCCCTTTTCCAACAGGGACACAACACTCGCGGAAATGGGTTTCCTGCGCGACTACTACTCCGGAGCCGACCGTAAATGAAAAAACCGCGAATAAAAACAGTTTGCGAACCGATTTCGCGAACTGTTTTGTTTTTATTTATATTTTGAGGATGATTCATTCATCCATTCAGATAGATGATATCATCATCAATTTTGACAGTTTCCCTGATGTTCGCATCAATGCTCTGCATCATGCAGGTGTAGCCCGATTTGGATCAGAGTAGTGTGAGTGGAAGAGCGAATGGGGTAAAACGATACCGCGTCTTCGATTTCGAATCAAATAATAAAGTTTTATTTCGCATAATTTTGGGTTTGTGGTTAAACCTGGGATGGTTCGTTTGATTCCAGCAGGAATCATTTCGATATTTTTAAATTATGCGAAAGACATTCTTTGGTCCTTCTCAAACGTTTCTTTTCCAATGTACGAAGCGTTTTGAGGCGAAAAGGGACGAATATGCAAACTTTTTGTCCGGAATGTCTGTGAGTGGGAGAAACGATGACGTGTTAAGCGGTATGGTATGTGTGAATGTATGAGTGCAGAATCGTATTGAAGGAATGAATCATTCACACATATAAGATGAAATTGTTTTGGGGTCAATTCGAAGTGCTTATCGGAATGTGAATGATCGATTAGGCCACTGATTGAGGATGAATGAATGAGATTAGTGTATGAATGTATTTGGAAAGAAACCCCAACACAGGCGTGTAGTACTGGTACCGTAAGAACACGAAAGACATTTCTGGACAGTCGATGAAACAAACAAAATAATGCCGACAACCGTTCCCCTGCAAGTTGAAACATTGAAAATTGTCAATGCCACTTGCAGAATTTTGGGAATTTCGAGTTGTTACCGATCTTGTTTTCGGATTGGATTTAGAATTCAACCCATAGCCGAATAATGACAATGGCTGATAGCCTCTCGCTTCGCGTATGCTGTCAGTATTATCAGACCAAACTTGAGCAAACATTTCACCGATGAGGACACTCGGTCGATTAATTTTTTTGGATGAATTATTCAAAAATTGCGGAAGAAATAATTAGGTGTAGTTAGTTTTTCTTTGTTTATTTATTTATTTATTCATTTCGTTATTATTATTGTATCGGTGTTAGGTGTTAGTTTAGAAAAAAATTGTTACCAATTTTTTTCCACCCGGTGTGGGCGAGATTGTAACCCGTCAGGGTAACAATTGAGCACTGGGTGGAAATATACCCTTTCGTGCGTACTCTCTCCGTAGAGTGTATTGTTTACGAAAATTTATGCTCACCGCTGTTTTGTACCGTTCACACTAAAGTTGTAAATTTTTGTTCATTTTCTCGTTTATGAACGGTTTTGTTTGTGCAGATAGGTGTAGTAATTTTTGTTGAACATTTGTATATAAGAAACATAGGGTTTAGGTAGGTCTCCGCTCTCCTCTCGCTGTAAAAGTGATTGCTAACTATGCTGTACCATGGCAATGACAGCTATGCGGTGGTGTGTTTTTGGTGGTTGTTTGGTGGAGTGAAAAAGGCGGCCATCGAGATAAGACAGAAAGTGACGGACCACAGCCAGGAACAGACGTCCCAAATTTGTTCTTTTTTTCGGCACAGTTTCCCGCCACCGTTATAAAGTTCAGTGCGTGCGTGTGACGAGAAGTGAAATCCGTCAGTGTGTCGGTGTGTGGTCCAGTCATTCGGAAAAAGTCTGGTGTCGGGTCGCCGATTTTGGAAGCTAATCATTAAGGAGCTACTCGCTTCCCCGGCTAACCATAAAGGACCCAGAAGACGCCTTTCCGCTCTCGCTGTGAAGGATCAGCCGAGCGAGCCTAGCTCTCCTTCACAGCTAAACGTCAAGGAGAGCGAAGCAGCGTGGCCAAAGGTGCTCCCTGGAAGGTACACTGCGGTGACTTCTGAGATCTCTCGCGGGGAGCGAGTAGATCCGGCGATAATTCGCCATCGTCGCTAGGGAGGTTCCAACAAAGGAACTAAGCTCACCTCCCTAGCTAAAAGACAAGGACCGCTGCCGGAGCAGCCAACGAAGATACGACCGAAGGAGAACGCGGCCGTTGTTGACCCGGCCGGTCGGAAGAAGCCACCCGCCTTTCCGCCCGCAGCAGTGAATCACCAGCAGCCGTAGTGAAGTGGAGGGAGAGTGGACACAGCAAATAAAAGTTGGTAAATTTAGTTTATTTGTTTGTTTACTTTTTGTTGTGAAACGAAAATCCGAAATTCTGTAGAAGCACCTAGGCCGCCCTGAAAAGAAGGGTACGCCGGGCAAACAAGAACCCGAGTAGTGGGCAAACCCCTACTTACAAATGATGTGTGACATGCTCAGATAAATTATCCATATGCGTGAAGATCGATTGACGATTTGATTAGCGTTGGTTGTTGGCTTCTTGGATACTGATATTATAAGTTTCTGCTGTTGATTTGACTCAAGGCAAACTGGGACAACTTTTTACATATCATCGTATATGCTGCTATAAACACAGTTTTATAATGATGCGTAGAGCCAGATTCATTGTAAAAGTGCTGCATGCAAGGCTGGAAACGTGACATTTTTTATGAACGTCATAAGCTTACAAACTTTCACGCCGCTGCCCGAGCAGGAAAGTCATAGACGAATTGCACGGTTGGTGTACGTATGAATGTCGTTCAATGCATGTAATGTCTTTGGCGAGCGTGAATGCCGCCACATAGCAGTTTTGTTTTCGGTCACCAGGACTGGAAGAAGTCATTTCGAATGTTATTTTAACCGTTGTGTGTCCGATGTGGTACCCGGGTACCTTTTTAAGTTTCAATTAATTAAATTCCTATGTGTTATCCATAGCTGGAAATTGAAACTTTGTGACATCTTAGAACTTCACTAAGTCAAGCTTTTGGGTTAATAATATTGTTGATATAGTAAGCGTGGGAGTGAGGATGGGTTCCTGAATTTTTTTACTCCGTAACAGGCCGACGTGGGTACCCGGGTACCCACAAAACTAAAATACCCGTAACTAAGGTAATATCCAACCGATTTCGATACTTTTGGCCGTTTTGGATTCAGTAACTCATCCACTTTTGGGCTTGGTAAAAATGAATCGGGTTACTTCATTCGCTTCCCGGGAATCCGGGTTTCCGGAAGCAGGTTCCAGTGCTGGGGTATTATTTGCGAACTTCAACTTCAACTGTATCTCGTGGTTTTGGATTTGACCCCGGAACGAACATTCCGGAGCAGGTTCCCGTGAGGCCGTGAGTGGCCATTCCATTCCAATTCCATTTTTCAAATTGCCATAGGGTCCCATAACAATAAAAACAGACTTCCGAGACAATTTGAATAGTTTTGATACTCATATTGCTAGTACATTATTAAAATTTACAAATCATGTCCTAGTACTGTAACATTACTCCGGAAAATCCGTATTACTAAAAACCAGATCCATTATTGCGGTTCTATTGCACAGAATCAAAAAGTGGACGAGTTCCTGAATCCAAAATATCTAAAAGTGTCCAAATCGGTTAAAAGAAGCCATAGTTATGAGCATTTCAATTTGTGGGTACCCGGGTACCCTCGTTGGCCTGTTAAAGGTGTTTTTTGTTGGACACATAACTGTTAATCCGAAAGTTCGGAAAAAAAAACAATACGACAGCCCCGGTGCAAGTTTGACTTCGGCTGCTGTGTATGTAAACGTACGAGAGAAAAGCAAAAACACTGCTGAGCGTGCCTGTTAAATGTTCGTGAAAGTTCGGTTATTCGGTTTGGTGCCGTAGTTTGGTTTGGTTCGTTGATAGCCGTAAGCACAAAGCCGTACTAACTGTTTTTAAACCGGACTAACTTTTAAACCGGCCTAAAATATTTGGTAAGCTTTAATCAAACGATTCTGTCATTTATATGGCTGCGTTCTGATGTGCGTTACACGTCTATGTTAAAAAACAACAAATTCAAGTTAAATAAAATGAGTAAATTCATTCCGATATTTTCTTGCAGTAAAATAACTTTTCTTCGTCAAATATATCGTTCCATAGGGTTTGAGAACAATTTTGTCAACTTGTTGCCGATATGTTTCTGAACATAGAACTTTAACGTGTTGGATAGTTGAAAGTTGGCCGATGATGTGCAGTACTTTGTAGTGACATAATATGAACAAAAGAAAATAAATTGATATATATATATATATATATATATATATATATATATATATATATATATATATATATATATATATATATATATATATATATATATATATATATATATATATATATATATATATATATATCAATTTATTTTCTTTTGTTCATATTATGTCACTACAAAGTACTGCACATCATCGGCCAACTTTCAACTATCCAACACGTTAAAGTTCTATGTTCAGAAACATATCGGCAACAAGTTGACAAAATTGTTCTCAAACCCTATGGAACGATATATTTGACGAAGAAAAGTTATTTTACTGCAAGAAAATATCGGAATGAATTTACTCATTTTATTTAACTTGAATTTGTTGTTTTTTAACATAGACGTGTAACGCACATCAGAACGCAGCCATATAAATGACAAAATCGTTTGATTAAAGCTTACCAAATATTTTAGGCCGGTTTAAAAGTTAGTCCGGTTTAAAAACAGTTAGTACGGCTTTGTGCTTACGGCTATCAACGAACCAAACCAAACTACGGCACCAAACCGAATAACCGAACTTTCACGAACATTTAACAGGCACGCTCAGCAGCGTTTTTGCTTTTCTCTCGTACGTTTACATACACAGCAGCCGAAGTCAAACTTGCACCGGGGCTGTCGTATTTTTTTTTTCCGAACTTTCGCATTAACAGTTATGTGTCCAACAAAAAAACACCTTTAACAGGCCAACGAGGGTACCCGGGTACCCACAAATTGAAATGTTCATAACTATGGCTTCTTTTAACCGATTTGGACACTTTTAGATATTTTGGATTCAGGAACTCGTCCACTTTTTGATTCTGTGCAATAGAACCGGAATAATGGATCTGGTTTTTAGTAATGCGGATTTTCCGGAGTAATGTTACAGTACTAGGACATGATTTGTAAATTTTAATAATGTACTAGCAATATGAGTATCAAAACTATTCAAATTGTCTCGGAAGTCTGTTTTTTATTGTTATGGGACCCTATGGCAATTTGAAAAATGGAATTGGAAGGGAATGGCCACTCACGGCCTCACGGGAACCTGCTCCGGAATGTTCGTTCCGGGGTCAAATCCAAAACCACGAGATACAACCTACTGATGCAATTCCAAGAATTTTGATACCCATATTGCTAGTATTCCGTTGAAGTTCGCAAATAATACCCCAGCACTGGAACCTGCTTCCGGAAACCCGGATTCCCGGGAAGCGAATGAAGTAACCCGATTCATTTTTACCAAGCCCAAAAGTGGATGAGTTACTGAATCCAAAACGGCCAAAAGTATCGAAATCGGTTGGATATTACCTTAGTTAGTTTTTAGTTTTGTGGGTACCCGGGTACCCACGTCGGCCTATTACGTAGTAAAAAAATTCAGGAACCCATCCTCACTCCCACGCTTACTATATCAACAATATTATTAACCCAAAAGCTTGACTTAGTGAAGTTCTAAGATGTCACAAAGTTTCAATTTCCAGCTATGGATAAAACATAGGAATTTAATTAATTGAAACTTAAAAAGGTACCCGGGTACCGCGTCGGACACACAACGGTTAAAATAACATTCGAAATGACTTCTTCCAGTCCTGGTGACCGAAAACAAAACTGCTATGTGGCGGCATTCACGCTCGCCAAAGACATTACATGCATTGAACGACATTCATACGTACACCAACCGTGCAATTCGTCTATGACTTTCCTGCTCGGGCAGCGGCGTGAAAGTTTGTAAGCTTATGACGTTCATAAAAAATGTCACGTTTCCAGCCTTGCATGCAGCACTTTTACAATGAATCTGGTTCTACGCATCATTATAAAACTGTGTTTATAGCAGCATATACGATGATATGTAAAAAGTTGTCCCAGTTTGCCTTGAGTCAAATCAACAGCAGAAACTTATAATATCAGTATCCAAGAAGCCAACAACCAATGCTAATCAAATCGTCAATCGATCTTCACGCATATGGATAATTTATCTGAGCATGTCACACATCATTTGTAAGTAGGGGTTTGCCCACTACTCGGGTTCTTGTTTGCCCGGCGTACCCTTCTTTTCAGGGCGGCCTAGGTGCTTCAAAAGTAAACAAACAAATAAACTAAATTTACCAATTTTTATTTGCTGTGTCCACTCTCCCTCCACTTCACTACGGCTGCTGGTGATTCACTGCTGCGGGCGGAAAGGCGGGTGGCTTCTTCCGACCGGCCGGGTCAACAACGGCCGCGTTCTCCTTCGGTCGTATCTTCGTTGGCTGCTCCGGCAGCGGTCCTTGTCTTTTAGCTAGGGAGGTGAGCTTAGCTCCTTTGTTGGAACCTCCCTAGCGACGATGGCGAATTATCGCCGGATCTACTCGCTCCCCGCGAGAGATCCCAGAAGTCACCGCAGTGTATTTCCCAGGGAGCACCTTTGGCCACGCTGCTTCGCTCTCCTTGACGTTTAGCTGTGAAGGAGAGCTAGGCTCGCTCGGCTGATCCTTCACAGTGAGAGCGGAAAGGCGTCTTCTGGGTCCTTTATGGTTAGCCGGGGAAGCGAGTAGCTCCTTAATGATTAGCTTCCAAAATCGGCGACCCGACACCAGACTTTTTCCGAATGACCGGACCACACACCGACACACTGACGGATTTCACTTCTCGTCACACGCACGCACTGAACTTTATAACGGTGGCGGGAAACTGTGCCGAAAAAAAGAACAAATTTGGGACGTTTGTTCCTGGCTGTGGTCCGTAACTTTCTGTCTTATCTCGATGGCCGCCTTTTTCACTCCACCAAACAACCACCAAAAAACACACCACCGCATAGCTGTCATTGCCATGGTACAGCATAGTTAGCAATCACTTTTACAGCGAGAGGAGAGCGGAGACCTACCTAAACCCTATGTTTCTTATATACAAATGTTCAACAAAAATTACTACACCTATCTGCACAAACAAAACCGTTCATAAACGAGAAAATGAACAAAAATTTACAACTGAGCATAAATTTTCGTAAACAATACACTCTACGGAGAGAGTACGCACGAAAGGGTATATTTCCACCCAGTGCTCAATTGTTACCCTGACGGGTTACAATCTCGCCCACACCGGTTGGAAAAAAAAATTGGTAACACTTTTTTTTTCTAAACTAACAACTAACACCGATACAATAATAATAACGAAATGAATAAATAAATAAATAAACAAAGAAAAACTAACTACACCTAATTATTTCTTCCGCAATTTATAAATAATTCATCCAAAAAAATTAATCGACCGAGTGTCCTCATCGGTGAAATGTTTGCTCAAGTTTGGTCTGATAATACTGACAGCATACGCGAAGCGAGAGGCTATCAGCCATTGTCATTATTCGGCTATGGGTTGAATTCTAAATCCAATCCGAAAACAAGATCGGTAACAACTCGAAATTCCCAAAATTCTGCAAGTGGCATTGACAATTTTCAATGTTTCAACTTGCAGGGGAACGGTTGTCGGCATTATTTTGTTTGTTTCATCGACTGTCCAGAAATGTCTTTCGTGTTCTTACGGTACCAGTACTACACGCCTGTGTTGGGGTTTCTTTCCAAATACATTCATACACTAATCTCATTCATTCATCCTCAATCAGTGGCCTAATCGATCATTCACATTCCGATAAGCACTTCGAATTGACCCCAAAACAATTTCATCTTATATGTGTGAATGATTCATTCCTTCAATACGATTCTGCACTCATACATTCACACATACCATACCGCTTAACACGTCATCGTTTCTCCCACTCACAGACATTCCGGACAAAAAGTTTGCATATTCGTCCCTTTTCGCCTCAAAACGCTTCGTACATTGGAAAAGAAACGTTTGAGAGGGACCAAAGAATGTCTTTCGCATAATTTAAAAATATCGAAATGATTCCTGCTGGAATCAAACGAACCATCCCAGGTTTAACCACAAACCCAAAATTATGCGAAATAAAACTTTATTATTTGATTCGAAATCGAAGACGCGGTATCGTTTTACCCCATTCGCTCTTCCACTCACACTACTCTGATCCAAATCGGGCTACACCTGCATGATGCAGAGCATTGATGCGAACATCAGGGAAACTGTCAAAATTGATGATGATATCATCCATCTGAATGGATGAATGAATCATCCTCAAAATATAAATAAAAACAAAACAGTTCGCGAAATCGGTTCGCAAACTGTTTTTATTCGCGGTTTTTTTCATTTACGGTCGGCTCCGGAGTAGTAGTCGCGCAGGAAACCCATTTCCCCGAGTGTTGGGTCCCTGTTGGAAAAGGGAGTAGTGATTTTCTTGTCAGATTGTGCTCCAAACAAGGAGATTTTATATAATTTAGTGCACCCGTAGGTGCGAGTGTTCCCCACAGAAAGGGGTTTTTGAAAAATTTTATGTTGCCGAACACGGCAGAAGAATGATGTGTATGCATCCGGCGGTGAAAATGGCGGTTGAACACTTCCGAGGTTACTTGGAAGGTTATCATTTTCGACTGGTCACTGATTCGTCAGCGATTACATGGATACTGAAGACTAAATGGAAAACCAGTTCACGTTTGAGTCGTTGGAGTTTAGAATTGCAACTCTACGACATGTCTATTGAGCACCGGAAAGGCAAGGACAATGTCGTTCCAGATGCGTTATCCCGGGCCGTAGCAGCCGTTTCAGCTTTGTCCACCTCAGACTGGTACTGTTCCATGAAGTCCAAAGTTATCCAAAATCCTGATGATTATGCCGACTTCAAAGTGGAAAATGATCAACTTTTCAAGTATGTAAACTCGAAAGTTGTTTCGTGCGACTCGCGGTTCAGTTGGAAACTCGTCCCAGCACCCGAGTTCCGTCATGATTTGATTCAACGTAGTGGCCTCGTATGGGATCTGAAGTACGAAAGTTTATTCGAGAATGCGGGACGTGCAAGGAAAGCAAAGCTCCTTTCGTCCCAGTCCAGCCCGAAATGGGTCAGTCGCGTGCGACTAATGCACCATGGCGAATGGTTTCTGTGGACTATATTGGTCCTCTTCCAAAAAGCAAACGTGGCAATCAACACTTGCTTGTCGTCCTCGACGTCTTCAGCAAGTACGTCATGTTAACCCCAGTTCGCAAAGTCGCTAGTACGTCACTCTGTACGATACTACGCGAACAGTGGTTCAATCGCCATGGTAGCCCGGAAATTCTGCTGAGCGACAATGCCTCCACTTTCACCTCGAAGGAGTTCAGTCAATTCATAAAAGAAGCCAACGCCATTCCGGGAGAACTCGACCGTTGTAGTCCCGGCCGGTCGGAAGAAATTGCCCGCCTTCCCGCCAACAGTAGCAGCAGATCGACGAGATCCAGCAGCGCACAGTACAGGAAGAGGAAGTAAAGGAATAAAAGTCGGTAAATTATTAATTTATTGTTTGTTTACCTTTTTTTGTTGTGTTACGAAATCCGAAAGTCTTGGTAGAAGCACCTAGGCCGCCCTGAAACGAAGGGTACGCCGGGCAAACAAGAACCCGAGAAGTGGGCAAACCCCTACTTACATTTGGCGCCCCACGTTGGGCGCCAAATGTAAGTAGGGGTTTGCCCACTACTCGGGTTGTTGTTTGCCCGGCGTACCCTTCTTTTCAGGGCGGCCTAGGTGCTTCTACCAAGACTTTCGGATTTCGTAACACGATCATTACAAACAATGATTATTATCAAAGATTTAGCATTTTCTTCGGTTTGCCCACTACTCGGGTTCTTGTTTGCCCGGCGTACCCTTCTTTTCAGGGCGGCCTAAGTGCTTCTACCAAGACTTTCGGATTTCGTAACACGATCATTACAAACAATGATTATTATCAAAGATTTAGCATTTTCTTCGGTACGTTTAATAACTTCATGTAAAGAATATGTTGTATTCTAGCAATAGAGGGAAATTTGGGATTAGTTGTTTGTTTTGCTGTAGATATATTTGCCTTCAACCTTAGGGTGCTCATATTGCCTCACTTTCCCATAGTTCACACGTAAAATCTGCTTTGTTGACAGATTTCTTGGATTTTCGTATTTTAAGGTTATTTGAATAACTATGTAATACCATGAAGATTATATTATTTTCTCTTATTTTTAATGAATTTGAGCGCTTATTATTCTCAATGATTAAGATGGATTTTCGTTACTTGTTATTGAATATTGAAATGTCTACAGAAGTCTAAGCCACGAACGCGCTTTGCAGATAGATACTATCTTGAAATCGAACCATCAGCGACCAGAGCCAAGAGCCTATCGAGTTGCATCGAAGCTTTTGGAGTTTTACTGCGATCAGGACTTGGAATTGGTGATGGAGTACGTATCGGGTTCAATTCCATATCATCCTAGAATATTTCCCAAGTAACCATAAGCATTAAGCCATTGCACTATATTGGCTATAGACAGGGCCGTCTTAAGACCACTCGGGGCCCTGGGCACAACTGAGCAGATGGGCCCCTATAATTGAACAGGTATAAACTGCTGTAGAGTAGGATGATCTAAAAATGGTCCCCAACATCAGGGAACCATCTACGCTACCTTGAGATATGTCAATGTCGACGATTCATTCAATAATTGTCCTTACACTATGGCAAGCTAGGAAAAATATTTAACAATATGCCGATAGAATTCAACTCATTAATAGATGACGACTTGCTCTATCCCGGGTAATAAAAATGCCGACTCCTTAGCAAAGGTGGGCGCATTAGAAGGTGACATTTATGAAAGACTAATTTGCTTCAATGAATTTTTCAGCATTACTCATCACAGAGCCCTCGAAAGTTGGCAAACTTCATGTAGCAATGAGAAACTAGGAAGAAGACTACATTCGATAATCCCTAAGGTATCGACGAAACCTTGGTTCGGGGGGATGAATGTGGGTCGGGATTTCATACGTGTAATGTCCCTGCGTATGTCCAACCACTACACATTGGATGCGCATTTGCGGTGTATTGGACCTGCAGAGAGCAGTCTGTGCGCTTGTGCCGAGGGCTATAGCGACATCGAGCACGTTGTCTGGGTGTGCGCCGGGTATTGTGACGCCAGGCCTCAGTTTTAGGATTACTTTTGGGCCCGAGGTAGACCACCCAATGTCCCAGTTCGTGATATTGTGGCAAATCGCGATCTCCCATATATGTACCTCATTTACGTTTTTATAAAAACAATAAATATCCCAATCTAGCCCACCTCCTTTATTTCAAGTTTTTAGAAGTTCCCTGTCCTGCATTATGGAGCCGACCAGCACCAGAGTGCCACTATGTGCCTGCCATCGCTCTTACCACGTCTGCACAAAATGAAGCGAGAACGGGTCGATGATCTTGATAAATTCTCTGCGGGTACGAAGAATTCCATACGTCAACCCGTTCCTTAACATCTTGTTAGCCTCTAACTCATGCCGCTGATCTCCCGTTTGCCTGAAAGTTGCAAGTTTTGTTCTTCTTCCCGTCATTGTGTCTGTCTACTCTCCCCTGTCTCTGGTACAACTACTGCTGCTGTCAGGGCCGTCTTAAGACGACACGGGGCCCCTGGGCACTATTGAGCTAAGGAGCCCCAATAATTGAAATTAGATTCCTGCTCCGAGCAACTTTATAGGTACCATTTGGGTCCTAGATCAACTGTGCAAATTCTTAGCTTGATCCCTGAAACTGTATTTTTGCACCCACTGAGTTTACATGGGATTTTGTATGAGAAAATTAACTTTCACAAAATAATTCCTCCAGGAGTCGCCCATTGCCTCCTAAAAATAAATTGTTATGTGGCTTTTATTGGAAATACAACGAAGAAACAAAGTCTCGAAGCCAACGATACGATATGATGCTTCAAAAAAAAGTTAGTAAGCATCAGAAACTGATTGATACTCTGACGTTTGATAAAGTATTAATTTTTTCTAGCACCACTGCTGTTGGTTGTCCAATTAAATGCAATTTTTTTGATCACCGCTTAATGTGTCTATTTCAATTATCTAAACTGTTTGGCCACTTCACAAGAGTTTTGAGAGATAAACTGGGGCTTATTTTGTACATAATAAATGACACTTAAAATTTTGGTATATAATTCGACCTTCAGCAGCAATGATGCTATAAAAATTAAGATTTTCGTCAATCTTCAGGGCGTCAATAGGTTTTTGCTTAATAACTTTTTCCACAAGTATCAGATCGTTTCGCGGTCCTTGAGACTTTGTTTCCTTGACAAATTTCCTGCCTATAGATCTATTTACTTTTAGGTGGTAACGGGCGGCTCTTGGAAGAATTGTTTTGCGAAAGTCGATTTCCCCATATGAAATCCCATATAAACTTTAAACTGTGGGCGCAAAAATATAGTTTCACCGTTTGAGCTTAAAATTTGCTGATTTGTTCTGGGACCTAAATGGAACCCAAAAAGTTACTCGGAGCAAAATTTAATTTTTTTATATAACCGTGTTCCACTCTAGTAAACAGCTGCAGAGTAGGATGATCAAAAAATGATTCCCAGCATTACATAATTATTTCTACTCCATGTCACCCTGAGACTCATTTCTAAATTTGTGCCAAATCAGTCAACCGTATTGAAAATGTTTTAAAAAATAAAGCGGGACTCAAAATGTATTGAGAACAAAGAGTATTGCAGGTTTTCACAACCAGGTGCCGTTGCTGATGTCCAAATCACTAAAAGCGGTGGTGTGAGTTCGATCTCAGGTGACGTATAGTGTAATGGACTCACCAACTACGCAATTGTCTTCCTAGACAATGTAATCTGACTTTCATAGTTGTAAGACGTTCTTTGAAGATTAAAAGTGCCTCAATCAAGAAGGAGGGATGTTGGAGCATGGTATGTTAAACGTCCATCAAACCAAAAACGAAGCGCACTGCTGTTCATGATTTTTGGAATACTTGATGTAGTTTGCACAAGTTCATTTACATTGTTTCGTTTAGTGTTGATCTTGATAGCTTCTTGATGCTCTTGATATGATGAATAGAAACAGAGTCGACTACCGACTTTGGAAAAATGCACTTTTTTTTTTCTTTTAATCGAATATTGTGAATTTACTTACAGGTGGTTGAATTCGGGAACCTTTGAAATCAATCTAAGCGCGCGAATCGCCTTGAAATTCATTCATTTTATTCTCATTACTTTCAGCCGGAATAGAAATTACGGTTCTTTAAAATATTATTTATTCATTGTACGAATTGTTGGTGAAGTTGCTTTATGTTATACATTCCGACAGACTTTTTGTGCATTCATTTATTGTGACCGTAATAATAATAGTATCCTTACTCAACAAATTGGTGTTTTGAAGACTGCTCTGGTGGTTGAGCGGCAAGCCGGAATGTGGGTCTGGGTTCATCCCCAGTACAACCCGTTGAGATCCTTTGATTTGAAAATTCTCTGGCTACATCTTCCTACGTGGGAGAAGTAAAGCCGACCGGTGTGATATCTAGGGTTCATTTAGTAGAATCGCTTCCCAGTGCGAAGAGGGACCGATAGAAAAGAAATGTGAATATTAACATTAGTTAGTTAGTTTTTAGCGTTTTGGATTCTCCTCGTCAGTAACTACCACCATCTTGGTGCCAGTTAGATGATTAATCTTAGATGCTAAAACCATCTCACTGGCACCAACATTATGCTAGTTACTGATGAGGAGAATCCCAAACGTTAAAAACCAACTTTAAGTTAGGTATTGTTCCGTTCGTACAAAACATCTACAAAAAATACTTTTTTCTGCGTCCCAACATTTTCACTATTCAGTGTTAGAAGTATTCAATACTTTAACTTCGTTCGTTTAAAATTGCGTTCAAAACGAAACATAAAAATACTCGAATCTATCAATATCATCTGTATAATTCGTTTCAATGCTTTCGTCATTTGTCCATAAACTGAGGTTTTGAATATAGCAAGGAAAAACTGAATTTTGAAAATTAAATAATTCCAATAGCACAAGAATGTTCTACTTGTGTGAAACATACTTTGAGGACACACCACAATACTCGAATATTTTTAAAAATATTGACACTAATAAATGTCCAAGATTCTACAAATATCCTCAAATGTACTTACATACTTACAAATCCGCCCAAAAAGTGTTGATTTTTCGAAGACCTCGAGAAGTCTCTTTAGGACGCTTCCATGTGGATTTTTTCGTTGACAGACTCAGATGTAACGAAGAAATATAATTAATATTTTGCCACATCTACAGATCGCTTGCCAAACAAGATTTTCTGGTTGGTTGGCTAACGTCCGGAGCCTTCCAAACTTTTTATAGAGAGTGTACCAAACGTTTCATTACGTTGTTGAAAATAAATTGAAACTTGAATCGAAATGTTGGATTTACGCTTGAATTGGCTCAATAGGCATGCAGTGCCTCGTTTCCTGCTGCTCTGATGCTTTTCAAACATCTTGTTCACCTGGAATACAGTACAATGTGCGATTCCGAGTTGCTACTGATCTATTGTTACCCACATATTAAAAAGTAATGAACAATCGAGTGCGACTTTTCTTTGAAATATAGTCTACAGAAGGATTTTATATTCATCTTAAGTGCGGGGCCCCCAAAATCCCGGAGCCCCTGGCCCTGGCCCAGTGTGCCCATGCGTAAAGACGGTACTGGCTATAGATTTGCACTAATGTTGCATTGAAACTCTATTACAGCATTAACAATGCAATAAAGCTCTATATTAGCAACAATAATGCATAACTGCACATCCGACATAAAGCATTATCGCTTGCCCTATATGCGTGTATAAAGCTGATATAACGCGTACATGCTTCAAGGATCTTTAAAGCATGTAAGCTTTACAAGTACATTTAGAGCCATTATAGAGCAAATAAAAAGCCGATATAATGCTATTGTAATGCAGTGGGTTTATTTGTTATGCAACTCTTCTTGAAGATTATATTCGGCATATTTCATTTCAATCGAACATATGCAATATAGTCCAGGGAGCAAACGCAGCGCACTTACCGTGAAGGACGACGCAAGGTACCTCAGTTCGAGACTTACTAAAGGTAATTTTCATAAAACATTTCATATTATGGGAGAACGAAAACCCATTAAGGATATTCGTTACAATGCATTAGAAGAGAGTCAATTACGGTTTTAAACAGAACATTTTATTTAAATTTTTTTGCTTATCATGCCGAAAAGAAATATAAGAAATGGTTTTAAAATCATGGCGGACAGCCAACTGAAGCTTTTTAATAGCATTAGTAATGCCAATATTAGGCTTTCAAATTTGACAATTGCACGTTGTGCTATATAATAGCATTAGTACTGCAGAAACGAGCTGTCAATCTCTGGACAGTAATAACACTATATTTCGCCTTTTCTGGCATAATACCGGCATTATATAAGTATTTAGGGCTTCACGGCTCTTAAAGACAGCTTTATATGTGGATCTAAAGCAAATATTAGGCTATGTTATAATGTGCTTATTGGTTACTTTGGTTCCGGGTAAGAATATCACCGGATTGCCTTGGGTTAGTGTTAGACATCTTTCAATAAAGGATTTGTGGATGATATAACTCGTAGTACCGATGTCTTGATCAGAAAGAAGGAGTCTTACAGAGTATTAAAAGAAAAGAGGGACATTAGGATCAATTCCCAATTACATCAAGTATCTTCCCGGGATAAAATTTTTCTTCTTGGACTCTGGTTGTTTGCGCAATATTCGAAATTTATCTCATTGCGTTCTTTTGATGGGAAAGTCTGCAAATGTAACCAGCCCAAGTCAATATAATAATTATCATTTAGTTAAATCATTCAGTTTACATCTTAGTGAGGAAATGAGGGGTATCATTTATGGGCAACATACTTATAAGTGATATTTGTAAAAAGGTACATCGACTATCGTTTTCTTACTTTTGTAGAAGATATCAGTATTGAAAATGGTGGCGTTCTGGAAATGATTGAATATTTGCAATTATGAATACCAAAATTAAACAACTCACAAATCATTACAACGCATCTTACCTTTTTAGTGGATCATGGAAGTGATAGCTCGATTTCTCCTTTGCTTCCCAGGAATCCATTTTGTTCCAGCTCATATTTTTCTTTTGGGAAGAACTTAAACCTCCATAATTGCTCTCAGATGAATACGGTGAAATCGGTGTCCGTGTAGGTATATCATCTATTTCGTCTCTGTTCGGCAGCTTGGGCCGAGTAAAAGATGAGTATTGATGTGGAGTTTGAGAGGAATGAGGTGTTTGCTGGTATGGTGTCATATAAGGTGTTTGGCCACTCGGTGTATAGGGCTGTAAAAATGAAAGATTTATTTAGTGCTATCATTTTGTTTTAATCAAGAAGCCGCGTAGTACACCTTACGGCAAACATTTTTGGGCGCAAATTGCTAATCAGACGATCATGCTTTTGCATGCTACATGCACCATAGGTGACTAATTAATGGCAGCATTGCTATATGTCGAAGTATCGAAGTAGCACATATAACAAACAACGGTAATTGAAAACAACGGCAATTGCATACTGGTCGAAATATGTTTATTTAGAACGAATTATGTGGTAGAGACTTAGCGGTAAGCATGAATTTAGTTGGTACCGCCACACGGTACTATCTTTTATTTTAGGATTGAGTATAGTCCGGTCAAAGACGTTAGTAACAGTCATTGCACAAATGGTTGCATCCTGAAGCCAAATAAAAGCAGTGTAAAAGCCGCCATGTTCCTCTTGCATGCATCTTAATAATTTGAATAAACTTTTCGACCTTTATGTGCAATATTATGACCCATGTTCAAGACTGGAAGAAGTCATTTCAAATGACATTTTAATGCGAAAGTTCGGGAAAAAACCAACACAACAGCACCGGTGCAAGTTTGACTTCGGCTGCTGTGCATGTGAACGGACAAGAGAAAAGCAAAAACGTTCGTGCTGCTGAGCGTGTTCGTGAAAGTTCGGTTATTCGGCTTGGTGCCGTAGTTTGATTTGGTTCGCTGACAATTACAAATGTATGTGTCTAACTTTCATCATCCGTTGCGTCGGAACTGTTGCAAATAAATTTCATAGCAGCGGTTCAAAATGAATGTAGTGAATGACATTCATGGCTTATATTTGCAAGATTGGAATATGCGGCAGTTCTTTTTTCGCTTGCTATAGGAAAGGACTGCAAGCAAAATATTAGTGGTCTAGTATCGTTGAAGAGGAAGTTGTTGGCCGTTGAAAATCAGTAGTTTTGTACATTTACAATGCGCATGGCGGCCCGCCGATGCGTCTAATGATTTTTTTTTAATTAACATAACAAGTTTTATATTGAAGGAGAAGTTGTTGCCATTGAAAATCAATAGTTTTGGACATTTACAATCCGCAGGGGGATCCATCGATGCGTCAAGATGGATTTTTTTTTCAACTTTTTGATAATGAGTTTTATGTAGCAGGAGAAATTGTTTCCCGTTGAAAATCAATAGTTTAGGACATTTACAATGCGCAGGGGGCCCGCCGACGCGTCAAATTTTTTTTCAATTTTTTGGCAATGAGTTTTATATTGAAGGAGAAGTTGTTGGTCATTGAAAATCAATAATTCTGGACATTAGCAATGCGCAGAGGGGGGGGCATGCCGACACAAGATTTCAACTTTTTGGTAATGAGTTTTATATTGCAGGAGAAGTTGTTGGCCATTGAAAATCAATAGTTTTGGACATTTACTACCGCTGGGAAAATTGTTTCAACTTTTTAGTAATGAGTTTTATATAGCAGGAGTTGAAAATCAATAGTTTTGTACATTTACAATGCGCAGTGGGGGAGGGGTCCGCCGATGCTTCAAAATGGATTTTTTAAGTTTTTGGTAATGAGTTTTATATTGAAGAAGTTGGCCATTGAAAATAAATAATTATGGACATTTTCAATGCGCAGGGGGGGAGGGGTCCACCGATGCGTCAAAATTGAATAATTTTGAATTTTTTAGTAATTAGTTTTATATTACAGGAGAAGTTGTTGGCCATTGAAAATCAATAATTATTATTTTTTTCAATTTGTTTATTTGATAAGGCACGTATGCGTTAGCTTAAAGGTGCCATTTTTTCTTTGTTTTACATTTTGAATTGCTTAAAACTAGGAGGTAACACATTTAATTTAATTTTGTTTTTATATAATGAAACTAAAGGAATTTTACAGCTAACTTATACACATACAAGAGGGGATTATATAATATTCGTAAAATTAGGGGGGGGGGGGGGTCATTTTGTGTGTTCTTTGTACAGCAATGCACTTTATGATTTTTAGAAGGAAGATTGTTGGAGCAATTAATTATTAACTAAGCGGAACATTTACAAGCTTATTAACTAGGAGTGGTTCAATTTTATTACGATTGCGGGGGATTAATTAGGGCTATTTTTAAGTATTGGTACTGTTGAGCATTTCTTAACGAGATTAAATATTGATCAACTAAAACTAGAAGATATGGGGCAGCTAAGTTTTGGCAAGATATTCAAGGGGGGGGGGGTTGAAGTCCTACATCGGTGTATCAGAGTCATGGGAGAGAGGGTGGACAAGGCTGACAGAGGGGGGGAATATAAACTTTCAGTTTCCGGCATCTTGCATCAACGGCCAGGATTACACATTCGGACGGATGCATCATGTATTGGGATGCCGGGCGGTCTTCCTCGAGCCGGCAGGGGTTCCTCCAGACGATTTCGTAGTACGGCTCAGATGCGGATCGGCAACACACCGCGCTGCGCGTGTGATGTTGTACTGTAGGTCTCGTGTTGTTGGGTCATTCGACAGATGTATTGTCTCGGCTTGGAGTCGCATCAGACCATCGTTGGGGTACGATAGGCGGAAGAGGGCACTTCTGGGAATGATAAGAGATGATAGGGGCAGTTAAATTTGAATATTGATGGTTTTTAGGAACGTGTATATAAGGGACATGTAGAGGGGATCGCGGCTTGCTAGTACATCTCGAACCGGGACATTGGGTGATCTTCCTCGGGCCCGAAGGGAATCGAATAGTTGAGATCTGGCAGAACAGACAATATGTTCGATCTCGTGATAACCGTTGCCACAAGCACAGATACCGCTCTCCACGAGCCCAATACGCAGGAGATGAGCGTCCAGCGTGCAGTGATTGGACATGAGCCGAGACATCACGCGAATAAAATCCCGACCCACATCTATCCCCTTGAACCAAGGTTTCGTTGATACCTTAGGGATTATCGAATGTAGCCACCTTCCCAGTTCACCATTGCTCCATAAAGTTTGCCAACTTTCGAAGGTTCTCTGATGAGTAATACTGAAAAATTCGCTGAAGCTAATTGGTCTTTCATATATATCACCTTGTAAAGCGCCCGCCTTAGCTAGAGTCCGCTTCTTAATCACCTGGAATGGAGCAATGCGAGGGAACCCAAACTAAGGTAATCTTGTACGATCTTACAGACAAAGCATGCGGGTGCTCCCAGATTTTCCCCAGAAAATATGGAATGTGCTTATTAGGTTTCATTGAACGGAGAGCCTCTATTGAGCTGAGGCTATCCGAGACAATAAAGTAATGATCGGTGGTCAAAGTATCAATGATCCCAAGGATATACTGAATAGCAACAAGTTCTGCGACGTAAACTGAAGCAGGATCATTGAGTTTGAATGAGGCGGTGAGGTTTTTATTGAATATACCGAAGCCAGTGGAGCCGTCGAGGGTTGACCCGTTGGTGTAACACATCTTGTTGCAGTCGACTTCTCGAAATTTACTATGAAAGATGCTTGGGATCACTTGCGGACGTATGTGATCCGGGATTCCACGAATCTCGCCTTTCATGGATGTGTCGAAGAATACAGTTGAATCAGAAGCATGAAAGAGATTGACACGGTTGGGATAATATGAAGGATTGATATTTTGTGCCATGTAATCGAAGTACTAGGACATAAAACGGGTTTGAGAATTGAGCTCGACAAGCCTTTCAAAATTTGCAATTACTAACGGGTTCAAGATATCGCATCGGATGAGCAATCGATATGAGAGTTCTCAACATCGATTTTTCAGCGGAAGGACGCCCGCCAGCACTTCTAGACTCATCGTATGTGTCGAGTTCATGCAACCCAAAGCAATACGCAAACAACAATATTGGATTCGCTCTAGTTTGATGAAATGTATGTTTGCAGCGGAGCGGAAACAGAAACTCCCGTACTCCATGTTTGGTACAGCCTAATCAGGTCTCCTAGGTAGGCACCCCACCAAGTTCCGGTTATTGTACGGAGAAAGTTGATCCTTTGATGGCACTTCTGTTTCAGATACCTAATGTGACATCCCCAGGTTCCTTAGAGTCAGACCAGACCCCTAGATATTTGAAAGTTGAAACCTGAGAAATAGTTTGACCCATTAATTGAAGCTGTAGTTGCGCTGGTTCACGCTTCCTTGAAAAAACGACTAGCTCAGTTTTCTCCGTGGAGAACTCGATATCCAGCTGGAGGGCCCAAGCAAACAAATTGTCCAAGGTATCTTGCAATGGTTCTTGCAGATCGACGGCTTTGGGTCCTGTAATAGAGACCACACCGTCATCTGCAAGCTGCCTTAACGTGCAGGAATTGACAAGACATTTGTCAATGTCATTCACGTAAAAGTTATAGAGAAGACGACTTAGACATGAGCCCTGGGGAAGACCCATGTAGCTAATTCTTGATGTCGATAAATCACCATGCGAAAAATGCATATGTTTTTCGGACAGCAAGTTTAGCAAAAAGTTGTTCAGAGTCGGTGAAAGACCATGCTGGTGCAGCTTCTCAGAAAGAATTTTTATGGAAACTGAATCAAAAGCCCCCTTTATATCTAAGAAAACTGATGCCATCTGCTCTTTGCTAACATAAGCCATTTGAATTTCTATTGAGAGCAACGCAAGACAGTCGTTCGTGCCTTTGCCTTTGCGGAAACCAAATTGTGTATCTGACAGTAAGCCATTTGCTTCAACCCAATTCGTCGCTGTTGTGCTATCTTATGACAAACGCCATTTTGGGGTAAACTGAGTTAGATATGCCACATTACTGAACTAAAAAATCTCTACAAAATGGCGTTTTCAGAATTTTGACATTCTGCTTGGTTATTGAAATATAGCGAGAAATATGCTGAGAAATTTTTACTATTTTGCTTCAAATGACTGTGTCTGGGAATTGGCGCAAGTTATCTTGATGTATAACATGTTTCTATGTGTAAAACTATCTGGGAAACACAATGGCATAATCTTTTTCAAAACAAAAATTCACGAATTGTGAGAAAAATGCAGTTTAAGTTTCAAACTGGAAATATAGTATATTTGGCAGCACTGTAACCAAAAATAACTATTTTTTCTAGATTCCCTGACTCATTTCCTTCAGAATGCTACTCACAGATTGTTTCTAGACCAAATGAAGCCAAAGATATGAATAAAAGTTAATAATTGATGTTTTTTTCTATGGAAAATTTTCCATGCACGATTGTGACACGCCATACAAATTTTGTCATCAATGCACACCTATGACACGTGTGAGCGCGACTTTTGTTTACATTTATAGTAAAAACTCGCAACATAGTCAACCGATCTTCCCAATATTTGAGATATTAATACAGCATAGATAGAAGCATCAATTGTCTTCTTTGAATTGCTTTATTTATATAACATTTATAATATTTAAGATATTCAATCTCAAACTTTAAAAATAATTTTTCTCGAAATGTGCTAAATGGCGCTTGTCATAAGATAGCACAACAGCGACGAATTGTCGAGGCGAAACAGGATCATTTTCTCGAACAACTTTCGGATACAGGACAGCATCGCAATCGGTCGATACGAATTGTGGTCGGAGGCTGGTTTTCCTAGTTTTTTAATGGCGATGACCTTCACTTACCTCCAGTCATGAGGGACAATATTACACTCAAGAAACTTATTAAATAAGTTCAACAAGTGTGTCTTGGCAGCGTCTGGCAGATTCTTTAACAAGTTAAATTTGATTCTGTCTGGCCCTGGGGCTTTATTGTTACATGACAAGAGAGCAAGTGAGAGCTCCACCATCGAAAACGGTGTTTCGTTCGCGTTATCGTGAGGGGACTCGGCGCGGTAAATTTTCTGTGCCGGGGCGGAATCCGGACAAAACTTCTTGGTAAAATCGAATATCCAACGGTTGGAATATTCCACGCTCTCGTTAGTACTGTTTCGATTCCGTAAACGCCGGACCATACTCCAAAGAGTGCTCATCGATATTTCTCTCGTTAGTCCGTCGACGAACCGGCGCCAGTAGCTACGTTTTTTGGCTTTCATCAAACTCTTCATGCGCGTTTCTGCCCTCGCGTACTGTCGGTAGCTAGCTGGCAGCCCGTCGTCCCGGAAGGTCTTATACGCAGCGGCCTTCTCCGCGTACACGTCTGAGCACTCTTTGTCCCACCATGGATTGGGAGGACGCCCGCGTGAGTTCGCATCTGGTACGCGTTTAGTCTGAGCTTGAATCGCGGTATCGAGAATCAAGCCAGCCAGGACCCCTTACTCTTCCTCCGGAGGAAGCTCTTGAGTGCACTCGATTTTTTCGGATACCGCGGACGCGTAGCTCTTCCAGTCAATATTTCGTGTAAGGTCATACAAAACATTGATTGTATTCGGTGGCCCTGAACCGTTAGCAATATTAATTACGATTGGCAGATGGTCGCTGCCGTGGGGATTAGAGACTACCTTCCACATGCAATCTAACCGCAGCGATGTCGAGCAGAGGGACAGGTTTAAGGCGCTCGGACGCGCTGGAGGGGCAGGAATCCGTTTCATTTCACCCGTATTCAAAATGGTCATATTAAAGTTGTCGCAAAGCTCATGGATTGAGGTAGATCGATTATCGTCATGAAAACAACCCCATGCCGTACCGTGGGAGTTGAAGTCATCTAAAACAAGCCTCGGTGCGGGGAGGAGTTCCGCAATATCGCAAAGCCGTCGGTGGCTAACTGAGGCTCTAGGGGGAATGTAGGTGGAAGCAATGCAAAGGTTTTTGCCTGTAATTCTGGTTTGGCAAGCGACAACTTCAATACCTGGTGTCGAGGGGAGGTCGATTCGGTTGAAAGAATAGCACGTTTTGATCCCCAAAAGTACTCCTCCGTAAGTCTTCTAGATCCAAGCGAATAATGTTAAAATCATGGAAGTGTAGGTCTGTTTCTGAAGTAAGCCATGTCTCGCATAGTGCAAAGGCATCGCATTTCAAGTTATTTAGTAAGATTTTAAAGGAATCGATTTTCGGGATAATGCTTCTGCAATTCCACTGTAGAACAGTGATTAAATCCTTGACCTCGTTCGATAAATTAGCCATCGAAGGATACAATCGCTGAAAGGAGGGGCCATTTCGCCGTGAACTGCATCAAGAATGTTTTTACTGCGGGGAGAAAGCTTATCAAGATGCTTTTAAGGGGGTCAGAAATATTTAAAGCTGTACGAATTCGGTCCACAATGTCAGAGAAATTTATTAAGCCAGCACTGTTTTCTTTCTCTGGCTGAGATATAGGAAAACTTGGGGTTTTTGATGTTCCTGGAAGTGCTGGGAACTCCTTTTTTGAGCTCAGGTTACTGAGACCGGGAGCGACTTGCTTCGGTTTTGCACCAGTACTTCCTTGAGTAGTTATTTTAGAGGGGCCATGAAGAGACACCTTCTGGCCTTTACGACACACATGTATGTACACAAATATTGAAAACGTTAGGCTCAGGCAGATATTTATTTTACTATTCTACATAACTATTTTATTGTAATCGACATCATCATAATTATTATAATCACAATCATCAACATCATCAGCATCGTCGTCGCTATAGTTATCTGAATCGTGTTTCTTTTCCCAAAGATTAAGTTTCCTTTTCAAGCACAATTCATGCACTCGGTTTTTTGGACGACCTATAATTTTCAACATTATTTAAACAGTATAAAATGTAGAGCATGTTACTTTAAAAAGTGAATGAATTAAGGATTACCCTTCTTTCTGTTCTGAGTAAGCGACGAATTTCTGTGAATGCTGGTTTAGGAGGAAGTGCATTTTTTTGGAACTGTTAACAGCTTCTCAAAATATTTCGAATTTTTATCGAGCACTTTCGTCTCAATTTGATGACTGTCTTTCCAAAATTGATCAAACCTTTTACATGTTTTAATTGCTACAGCTTTTGCATTCCGAGCGAAATTTTTTTTTTAATTTTCTCCCACATCAAATGATCTCATAATTTTCTCAAACCCAGCCTTTATTTTATTTCTATTTTCACCTTTGGTCACTTTTCAGAGATCGAATGATTTTCCTTTATCCATTTTAAAGGAACTAATAATACAAAGCACTACACGAGTTCATCAAAGCAGTCGTCGGCTACTGCGATTCGATATATGAACGGGATTGATACCAATTAAACTGTCACGACTCGTGGTGTTGTTGTTTATATATGACATCGAAGGACGCAGCAAAAGTTGATTTCGAGATATTTGATAGTATTTTTTATGCATTTTCGAAAGAGTACAAATTTAGCTGCTACTTTTTGCAACCTTCTGAGTTAGAGGTCATTGAAAACTATCATTTTTATTTCAAAAAATGATCGTAACTCGATAACGAAAAATTATATCGATTCACATTCTTCAGCAAAAATATGCGCAATGAAAAGTACTAAAATTGTTTCATAGAGAGTATTAAGATAGACTAACTACTTAAAAAGTTATAGTTAAAAAACTGACTTTTTCAGAAACACCCTAAGTTAAAGAATAAAAATAATTATAACATGAAAACCGATAGTGCTATAACTTTGATGCATTTGAAAATGTTTCTTGAAAAACATTTTTCTACAACTTTTCTGAAGTAAGTACCTTGCTATACCATTTCGCTCGAAAAATAATTTTTCGAAAAGAATGTTCGAGAGGACCACCCTAATTACATTTTACTTTAAAAGAAAGCCAATTTTATTCCCACAAATATTCTCTCAGACATAATTTCTCTAAAATGAACGGTTTGGAAGATATTGATTTTTATACCAAAAAACCGCCCCTGTGACCCATAGTGCACAGTAGAGACACTTTTCGACATCTCTCCCACAGGAATCATCCGCATGATTCTCACCGCATTTCCCACAACGGGTTTTATTGCTACAATGGGAGGCTGTGTCCCAGTTGTTTGCAATTAGTACAGTTCATGATCCGCGGCACAAAGAGGCGAACAGGTAGACGAACCTTGTCAAAGAGGAGGTAGTTGGGTAGGGCAGAGCCAGCGAAGGTCACCCGATAAGAGTCTGAGTTGACGTATTTCTTGCCGTCAGCTGCGACTGATGCTGAATTGCTTATCAGGGCGAATTTTCGACATTTCTGTCACGGCCGAATACCGATCCGTCAGAACTCGAGAAATCTGCAACCAGTGGCGTAGTAAGAAAATTTTTCGGGGGGGAGGGGGGGGGGGGGTATTTATGACTTTTTTTTTGTATATATATGAAAAATGTTCAAAAACATTCTGAGCAGGAAAAAAATGTTCAAAACCAACAACTCAGGGAACGGGTTTGGGTAGGCAAGGTAGGAAAGCTAGCTGTTGGTATAGAATTAATGCTCTTCCCCTACGAGGACAATCTGGGCGGCAAACTTCAGACTGTCTAATTTACTGAGCCCTTCAGTTCCCTTGTGCAATTCAGTACCACTTCTTCGTTGAGCTTCCGACTGGTTCGCGAACTACTCGGTCTAGTCCCCGACGATAGATCTAGCCTACTCCGACGAAAAGTTCCCCGGCGAAAGAAGTTCGAAAGCGAGCCAACCAGCCAGGTGCTGCGGTCAGTTCGGCGATTCCGGTAGAGTAGGGCGTCCGGTTTGCTGGAGCCCCGGCGCGGCTGGTGGTGTATTGTCGCAATCTACGCGGTCTCGTTCCCGGCGGTGAATCTGACTGTACGCTGACGGAGAGGTCCCAGACGAAAGAAGTTCTCCCGATACCGATTCTTCAGTACTACAACTTCTTGAGCCCTTTGGCTCCGTGACCGGTGCCATTTAGCACCGCAACTCCTTTAAGCCCTTTAGTTCTCTTCTTGGGCCATTTAGCACTACTTCCTTGATGATCCATTCAGCTCCTCGGCTTGTTCGCGAACAACTCGGTCTAGTCCCCGACGATGGACCTGACCTACTCCGACAGAGAATTCCCCGGCGAGAGAAGTTCTCCCGAGAACGAGCCAATCAGCTAGGTGCCGAGGTCAGTTCGCCGATTCTGGTGAAGCAGGGTGTCCGGTGCACTGGTGCGCCGATGACCCGCGACTAGTGGTGTCTCGTCGCTGTCGACTCAGTCTAGTCCCCAGTGGTGAATCTAGCTTACGCTAACGGAGAGTTCCCTGGCGAAAAAAGTTCTCCCAATATCGATTCTTCTTTGGTTTTCGCTATTTTTCTATCGGAACAACCGGTGGGGTGCCGTGGTCGGTCTGACGAATCCGCATGGAGCGTGACGTCCGGTTCGCTGGCGTTTCGACGACTCATACTCGCTGCTCTGTTGCAGTCTACTCGACTAGTCCTTGGCGGTGAATCTAGCTTATTCCTGCGGAGAGTTCCCCGGCGGTGATTACTCTCCCGAAACCATTGTTCGATGTCCATTCCGTTGTAAGACGGCCATGATCTACATCAGCGGTTCTCAACCTTTTTCGTACCACGGACTCCTTAGATATCACACTGGGTTGCTGCGGACCCCCATAGATAAACATCAATTTTGTATGCTATCAACATGTTATTTTCAATTTGTTAGGAAACATGACTTGAAATTTCAATATGCACTCGGAAAATATATTTTTCTTCGCGGACTCCCAGCAATAACTTCGCGGCCCCCTAGGGGTCCGCGGACCCCAGGTTGATAATCACTGATCTACATCATATCTCTGTTTACTGTGTTCCACGTCTTTACGTCGCTTGTCATTCTATAGGCTACATTATCCGGGTTGATGTCTGGTCCTCCCGTTTTAAGTAGCTCCCTGTACGTCACTTCAAACCTTGGACATTCAAAGACTCTCCTCGGACATTCAAAGACGCTCCGGTGTCTCCTCGACGATCTCACACTCCAAGCACAGTATTGACGTTGCGTACCCACACCGATGAAGATACTCCTTAAGCAGCCGTGGCTCGGTAGGAGCTGTTTCAGGTGCAAGGTCATCTCTCCGTGCTTTCTATTGACCCACGCCGACAGGTTTGGATGAGCCTGTAGGTCCACTTTCCTTTCTCCGTATTGTCACATTCCTGCTGCCACGTCACCATCGAATCGATTCTCATCATCTTCCTCACGTTTCTGGCTTTTCATTGTTTGTAGCACTTGATATCCTCCGTCAGGGTAATGTAGATGGGGATCATCTCGGCGACAAGGCATACTGCCTCCGGTACACAATCGCAACTCGTACGACCAGCAGTCGAAGCGTCCTGTTCAGCTTTTCGCGGTTTCATTGTCTCCGTCACCGACACCTCCATTCCTTCAAGTGTCTCACCGTTAGTGATACATCGTCCACGAAACCAACGATTTTCACTTTCCTGGGAAGCCGCAGTGTTAAGACCCCACAGTACATCTCATTCCAACGTGTTGGACAGAGAATGGAGCCCTGAGGAACGCCCGCTGTGACTCGCATTGCCAATTGCCCGTTTGTTCGTCTGGTACAGCAGTGCTCTACTCTGGAAGTAGCTCTTCAGGATCTGGCTCATTCTTTTATGCCACGCTGCGGTATTGGTCTATTCGATGTTGCATGGCTCGGTGGCTTCCCACACTTTGGCAGCAACATCAGTTTCTGCACCTTCCTCATTTCGGGGATTACCATCATCTAAAGACTTCAGCAGTAGCATCCTGAACATGTCCGGATACGCCAGGATCGCAGCTTTCAGCGCCACGGTTGGTATTCCATCCGGACCGGGGTTTTCTTTGATTTTAGTCACATCGACGCTTCTTTGAGCTCGTCGTTAGTCACTTATCACTCGGCTGTGTTACCTCCTTCTTCTTCGTCGTACGGTGTCGGTGACCAGGTAGTTGAATAGTGATTCGGGAAGAGACCCTCAACGATTATCTTTAGTTTTCCCGGGTATATTTCAGTTGGTGTCGCAGACCCTCGTCTTCGTCATGACGACTCAGTACGCGTCCCCCAGAGATTGGCGTTTATTTCTCAGCACAGCTACTTATGGCAATTGGCTTGCTAAGCTTGATCTCCCGTTTTAAAGAGTCCCTACCTTCTCGAAACGTCGCTTGTGCTCCTCTCTCACTCTCCGATCTTACGCTCTAAGCCCGTTTTCTGGATCTAAGACAAGCAGCGTGTAGCGTACTGAGCTACTCATTTAACCCGTAATCTGCACGCCGTCTACTGCATGGCCCTAGTTTTCGTGACATTGTAACGTCACAAGTCGTCACAATCCTTCTTGCCGCATCAACGTACTTGATTCCGTTGTTCGCCGAAGTAACTCAACAAAGAGGTTTTCGTTAAAGTCTTTCGTCTTCAACTTTAGCTTGCGGCCCGTCCTTCTTCGTGCTGCAGAATCGCCTGGTGGTCTCTATGGGGATACTTCTCTCACACTCTCCAGTCCATGTTCGCCGTCAGTCAAGGACTACAGAATGTGGCGAAATTTCTCTCGGTACCGATATCCGTTTCGTGAACCAATAAGCTCCCAGCTACTCGCTTCGCCACGATCTACTTGTTATAGTCCTCGGCGGTTAAGCTAGCCTCCACAACGTGCCGTCAGGTAGGTGTCGAGTCTGCAGCCAATTTTCACTACAAGGAAATATTTTCACAAGATAACTTTTGCAAATGAAACTTTCATTTCATTTAAAATTTTAGGCATATTTTTGTTTAACATATTGATTTTTTTTTTCAAAATCCTCCAAAATATTTCGGGGGGGGGGGGGGGTGGTGGATTTTCCTCCATAAACCCCCCCCCCGCAACTACGCCACTGTCTGCAACAGTTTCAAACACTTTTTATCTTTGGTCCGAAAGAAGATCACGAATGGCCGGGTGGCCGAGCTAGGATATACTTTGAGCCGGGGAGCCGATTTTGTTTCGACGTCTATCTCACCTCGAGATGAACCGCCGTCATGGGAAGTCATTTTTGCACGGGCCTATTGCCCGGTGCATGTTGGTAAGAAAATCAAGAAGGGGAAACGTAAACTAATACTTAACTTGTGTATGTAACGGTATACAGACGGCTTACTATAAGAACGCTGCTTCACTGGTCACTAACTGGTTAACGGTATTCAGAAACAGAAACACAAAAGAAGGGAAAAATACTGAAACCTCGACTAGGCGTAAAGTGTGCGAATAACCTTGAACGCGGATTAGCACTATTTATTGCTATAAGACTTCTATGAAAATCAATAATTATGGACATTTACGACTATCAAAATGATGTAAAATTTATTAAAATGGGTGCGAATTATGGTTCAAGTGTTTCACCGTCGACACGAAGCTCATCAGGTTCGTGGCTCATTGTGCAAACGTGCAAAGTGTACTAAGAATGTAATAGGCATTCCCACAATTATATTGAACAAAACCAGCCATAGAGTTATAGTTTGGTGGAATGGGAGAGGCACAATTGCACCATTAGGTGGATTAAAACAGGTTTTTAATATGTCATTCATCCCATAAGAAATAAATTGCGACGAATCGTGCGACGAATAGCGCTATGAATCTTGCTGCGAGGGAAAATAATCGTCGCGTTTCCTTTGGAAAAGTACGAGAATATTGCTATAAGGTTTAACCATAAATGCTTCAGAAAAAACATTTTCATAAAATAATTTATATCTACAATAGAAACTACATTTAGAAAAGCATCGTAGAATATTAAAACAGATTTTTTCCATTTGAGTACATTGCGACTTAGGCCCAAATTAATCTGTGTCGACTTATAAGGCAGATCCTCTCGGTGAGGTGTTCTTGCAATCATATCTAGACAAACATGCCAAAAGATCCTGGATGCAAATGAGCCCAAGCAACAATTCGAATGCTTTAAGGTTTTAGGTAAATTTATAATGATTTTATTACAGTCGCTACCATTGCTATCGGTTTTATAAAAGTAATAAAAACTCCCAGATAAGTCCATCTTAATCTTAAGTCTATCTTTAAAACCTCGATAAATCATATAGAAGAATATAATAATAAAAATTCCCTTTTGCCTTATCAATTGCTGTATTGCAGCTTTAAAGTGCTCAAACAATTATACATCGAAAGCCACTATAAACCCCGGTCGCCAATCTTAATGTTGTTTTATAAACATTCTCAATAAAATATGATAATCTACAAAAAGCTTTTTTAAAACTATTAAAAGAGTATCAAGCCTTCCCCAATGCAGTTTTATAGCGAATTTGTTGTGAGAAATTCGGTCTATGGCAATACTCGCTAGATGGCCATTATTATGATTGATATTGAGTCGCCATTTGTAAACACTTTTTGTCGTGAAATACGAATTAAAGAAACTATTCTAAATAAAGGAACATACAATAAATTTCTACCGCTCACTATTATCTATACACTAAGAGATTAGTAAAGAAAATAGTGGAATTATTTGGTACAGAAATTGTGATGAATTAGTTGTTTTTATTTATTTAGCTATTGGCATTTTTTGCTAGAACAGCATTATTATGAGAGCGAAGCTATTCGATTATCAATTTTATCGCTACATTCACGATAAAATTTGAAGCGCATGTTCTTCATGATTAAGAAAGTTTTTACAATTCGCGAATTAACTTTTAGATTTTACTAACCTGATTATCAAAATTATTTAGCACGCAAACTCTGGTGATTTTCACTAACAGATGCAAAGATAACGTTTATATTATTTGTTTACATTTAAGCTGCCTTCAAAAGCAACCATAAATCAGAAAAAAATTAAAGCTTAATTAAAATGGAATCGCTGATTCTAAACGAATTTGATGTTGTTCATAAAGCGGTTTGTAAAGCCTTTTAGAGTATATGTATGCTGCTTCGGAAAACTTTCAAAGCAGGTTTATCTACATTGGGCCAACTGGTTAAAATATGATCTTGAAGCGTTTATTAGGTTTTCATGGAATTGAAATTTTTAATGCTAGTTTTCCAAAATAAGTCGTGGAAACCGCTAATAGAATTTAAAAAAAACTAAAATTGTTACTTGGGAGAGCCTCTGTCTACTTTCTCTTTCGTTCAATACAGCGTCACCATAAAACTTTCCAATATTGTTTTAGTACCGAAAGACTCTTAATTTCTATTAGCATATTATGCTAATAGTTAAAGAGCAAACGTATAAGAGGCCGAGTTTTGAAGGGGACCTTCGCCGGACTCGGCGGAAAATCAAAGCAATATTTGAGAATTTTTTGTGGAAAAATAAAGATATACGAATTCATATCTTGAAGGCAAAACTGCTCCATAGGATGACTACCAAATTATTGAACACATTTCCTTTTGAGACTTCCACTATCTTTGGGAAGCATGCCAAAATGTAATGGTGGATTATGAAAAAAGAATAATTTTGTTCGTCTAATGGCCTAAATTTGTTCCATATATATTGGCACTTTATTATTAATGAAAAAATATTAGTAATTAATTGATTTCCCTGAATAAAAGAGAAAAACTGTGAAAATTCTGTCTTACAATACCATCTTTCTGTAACTTGATTACGCTGCTACTGCATGAAAAAGCTTTCATTTTGTCACATTGGCGGTTCCCCGTGTTCATAGTTAATCTCCAAAATTAAAGATTTTCAACGGCACACAACTTCCTCTTCAATATAAAACTCATTACTTAAAAGTTGAAAAAAAATCCATTCTGACGCATTAGCGGACCCCACTGCGCATTGTAAATGTCCAAAACTATTGGTTTTCAATGGTGAACGATTTCTCGTTCAATCTAAAACTCATTACCAAAAAGCTGAAAATATTTCAATTTTAACGCATCGGCGGACCCCTTGCGCATTGTTAATGTCCAAAACTATTGATTTTCAAGGCCAACAACTTCTTCTTTAATATGAAACTAATTACCAAAAAGTTGAAAAAAATCCATTTTGGCGCATCGGCAGACCCCCTGTATACTGTAAATGTACAAAACTATTGCTCTTGAATGGCCAACAACTCCTCCTTCAATGTAAACCTCATTACCAAAAAGTTGAAAAAATCCATTTTGACGCATCGGCGGACCCCCTGTACATTGTAAATGTCCAAAACTATTGATTTTGGATGGCCAACAACTTCTCCTTCAACAATACCAGGTGACCGCTAATATTTTGCTGCAGTACTTTCCTATAGCAAGCGAAAAAAGAACTGACGCATCGTTCACTACATTCGTTTTGAACCGCTGCCACGAAATTTATTTGCAACAGTTCCAACGCAACGGATGAAGAAAGTTTGACACACGGGTCATTCACATACATTTGCAACTGTCAGCGAACCAAACCAAGCCGAATAATCGAACTTTCACGAACATTTTACAGGCACGCTCAGCAGCACGAACGTTTTTGCTTTTCTATCGTACGTTTACATACACAGCAGCTGACGTCAAACTTGCACCGGGGCTGTCGTATTGGTTTTTCCCGAACTTTCGCATGAAAATGACATTCGAAATTACTTCTTCCAGTCCTGGTGGTCGAAAACAAAACTGCTATGTGGCGGCATTCACGCACACCAAAGACATTACATTATTGAACGACATTCATACGTACACCAACCATGAAATTCGTCTATGACTTTCCTGCTCGGGCAGCAGCGTAAAAGTTTGTAAGCTTATGGCGTTCATAAAAAAATGTCAGGTTTCCAGCCTTGCCCATGCACACAAACCATATGAGGGCAAGTAAGCAAGCTTTACCCCGTACGAAAAACAAGTATACTCGAGTTTTAAATGCCATTTTTTATATTCTTTATCGTCCTATCCATAAGGAGCTACACGCTCATTTCAAAACGCCACGTTGAAGAGTTATAGTGCAAGTTAGCAGATTGAATAAAAGATTGTAAATAAAGCCATACCATGCAACCTAAGTAACACTTTGAAATATTACGGCAAACAATCTGCTACAAATGTTCTCATTTTGATCTTTATTCAAATGATATCGAAGCTTGCTTATATTGTTTCATTATTTATAATTTTCCATCAGATCTTGATATAGCATTTCCACTGTAAAACAAATTGTCGTTTAATTCTTAGTGATAGAAAGATATGCACAGTAGGGTGGCACGAGGATGTATGAAAAAAATTGAATACCGCAGAACAAAGTTAGAAAAATTCGTATTTCTTCAACGAACTCCTTCGCCAAATCTGAATTATATCTGTTGGAGCATGTTTTAGCACAAATGATTCTAAGTTTGTATGGAGTTTGCTATGAGAAAGTAATACATTTTCATTGAATTCATAAATATGCCGCGTGGTGCCCCTGAAAAATATGTTGTATGCTACATTCTATAGATTCACTCACGTAGAACAACTTATTCTAAAGACAGTTCATAGCTATGACCACTGGTTCATGAGTTATTGCAAAATTAAACTTTAGTTGCCCTGAAAGTTATGAAAATAGTGCTGTTTCTGGCTACCCGGCGAACTGAAGCTTCAATCAAGTGAATCTTGACGAATTTGTTGTGGTCACCAGTTATACCGTTGCACTATGGTCCCAAAGCTGTATTTAGGAAGACAAAACTGTTTGCGCCTAAACCGTTGGTTTTAGATATATAGTATCTTCGGCAAACTTTGTTAGCACTTTCATGCCGATTTTTTATATTAGTTGAATTAGGGTGGTCCTTGTGCTTAGGCTGTTCAAAGTATCAACTTCTTAGATATGTAAAATTCAGCTACATAATGTTCTACAAAGTTATAAATCAATCAAATTGAAGCAACTTTTCTGAAAAAACTATGTGGCTATCTCTAATGGTTCATATGCTATGCTTTTTGCAATATTTAAGTTGGGGTGGCTCTTTAATAATTGGTTTTCTATTAATATCTTTTTATGTATTAATTTCTCGCCAATACTTTGTTCTAGAGGTTTTTAGAACTTTTGTAAATACATTTTTGCCGAAGCAATGAAGTTTCTATCTCTTTTGTTTGCATAGTTATAGGCGATTTTCAAAACAAAAATGGTATTTTTCAAAGCTATATATCTATCAACATTGCAAATGGATTTTCAATCTTTTAATATCATTTGAAAGATAGGAACTTTTGTAGTTTTTGGTGAAAAAACTGCGGGAGCATTATTTCTGTAAAATAAATAATTAATTTTTGAAAATGGTGTATTTTTCAACAAAAATCGTTCATAACTTTTCAAATAGACGAGATAATAACTTTGTTACTTCAGCAAAAATATTCGCCATACAAAGTTCTAAAAGTGCTGCAAACAAACTATTTACGATAAATCAATGTATGAAGTGACAAATGAGAAATAATGATTTTAAGGGGTCACGTTTTCAACGTTCAATCTCTTATGGTAAAACCAACTGAGAAATAGTCATTGAGTGTGATAATACCGAATGTCATGGCAATTCTATTGGATTTGTAAACGTTTTGCCTTTCTAAATAGAACGTTATTGCAATTGCTCTGAAAACCGACTTTTTAACGGAGGCCCGGAGGTTCGAGTGACATATACCATTCGATTCAGTTCGTCGAGTTCGGCAAATGTTAGTGCGTGTGTATGTATGTATGTGTGTATGTGCGTCTGTGTGTGTATGTGACCAAAAATGTCACTCATTTTTCTCAGAGATGGCTGAACCAATTTTGACAAACTTAGTCTCAAATGAAAGGTGCAACGTTCCCATAGGCTGCTATTGAATTTCTGATGGATCCGACCTCCGGTTCCGGAATTACAGGGTGGTGAGCACGATCACGCAGAAAATGTCGATTTTAATAAATTCTGCAATGAATGTATAAAGGTGAAAATTTTTCCAAAATATGACCAATATGACTGCTTCGATTTGTAGTATTAGGTCACTAACATCCATTCAAAGTCTCTTTGGCCACATCGGTTCTGGAAGCCCCGCGGAAGTATCCAAATTCAGAATAACAGTCACATCGGTTTCTCGGAGATGGCTAGACCGATTCAACCAAACTTAGTCTCAAATGAAAGGTGTTGCGCCCCCGTAAATGGCTATTTAATTTCATCCTGATCCGCCTTCCGGTTCCGGAGTTACAGGTTATGGCGTGCGATCACATAGCAAATTGCGATTCAAACCGATATTCCGATGAAAGCAAAGAAGGTAAAAATTTAGCTAAAATGTCTGTCAAACATTTTTAATTTGCAGTTCTAGGTCACCGACGGCCAACCAAACTTTCGTTGACTACATTGACCACCATAGACGATTCCGGAAGTACCCGGGAAAAGCGGCCATCTTTCAAAATTGACGAACTCACATTATTTACCCAGAAATGGTTGGGCCGATAGTTATAGTATCCCCACAGATGTCTACAAAATTTCGCACGGATCGCTTATATGGTTCCGGAAATATAGACTGAACCGTCCGGTCACATATGAAATTCCCATATAATCCGGAACTCAAATTTTTTTTTTCAAAGTGGGAAGCCCATGAAATTTGAGAAATCGAATTCGTATTTTTGATGCCAAACATCTTTAAAATATATGAAACGTCGAGATTTTATGTTATCACGAAAATTTTTGCCTTTCTCATATAGAAAGGTTATGCAATCACTCTGAAAAACGTCAACCTAATCCCGGCCCGGAGGGCCGAGTGTCATATCCCATTCGACTCAGTTCGTCGAGATCGGAAAAAGTCTGTATGTGTGTGTGTGTGTGTGTGTGTGTGTGTGTGTGTGTATGTGTGTGTATGTGTGTGTGTATGTATGTGCGTATGTGTCAAATAATGTCACTCATTTTTCTCAGAGATGGCTGGACCGATTTGCCCAAACTTAGTCTCAAATGAAAGGTGCAACCTTCCCATCGGCTGCTATTGAATTTTGGATCGATCGGGATTCTGGTTCCGGAATTACGGGTTTCAGAGTGCGGCCACACAGAAATTTCTCATATAAACTATAGGAAAAATTAAAAATAGAATTTTTATTTTTGATGCTAAATGTGTTCAAGGTGCATGAATCGTCGAGATTTGATGCAAACTCGAAAAAAAATTTGACGACGATTCACTTTTTTGGATTTTGGCACATTTTTGCCTTTCTCATATAGAAAGGTTATGCAATCACTCTGAAAAACGTCAACCTAATCCCGGCCCGGAGGGCCGAGTGTCATATCCCATTCGACTCAGTTCGTCGAGATCGGAAAAAGTCTGTATGTGTGTGTGTATGTGTGTATGTATGTGTGTGTATGTGTGTGTGTATGTGTGTGTATGTATGTGCGTATGTGTCAAATAATGTCACTCATTTTTCTCAGAGATGGCTGGACCGATTTGCCCAAACTTAGTCTCAAATGAAAGGTGCAACCTTCCCATCGGCTGCTATTGAATTTTGGATTGATCGGAATTCTGGTTCCGGAATTACGGGTTTCAGAGTGCGGCCACACAGAAATTTCTCATAAAAACTATAGGAAAAATTAAAAATAGAATTTTTATTTTTGATGCTAAATGTATTCAAGGTGCATAAAACGTCGAGATTTGATGCAAACACGAAAAAAATTCGACGAAGATTCACTTTTTTGGATTTTGCGCATTTTTGCCTTTCTCATATAGAAAGGTTATGCAATCACTCTGAAAAACGTCAACCTAATTTTTTTTTCGACTCGCATAAGGTTTCTGGATTTTGACAGGGGCGTAGTTGATGGTTTACGGAGAGGGGTTACACCCCCTCTAATGCTCACTCCCCTCCTTTAAAAATCTCCTTAAATCACCCCTCAGACCACCACCCCATCCAGCCCTCATACCCCTCCCTTTCAACCCCATCATCTTTAAACCACCACTATATCACAAAGCATACCAATTTAAGCTG
>NC_080670.1:100095590-100125590 GCF_030247195.1 Topomyia yanbarensis | reverse complement strand
AGTCTCAAATGAAAGGTGCAACCTTCCCATCGGCTGCTATTGAATTTTGGATTGATCGGAATTCTGGTTCCGGAATTACGGGTTTCAGAGTGCGGCCACACAGAAATTTCTCATATAAACTATAGGAAAAATTAAAAATAGAATTTTTATTTTTGATGCTAAATGTATTCAAGGTGCATAAAACGTCGAGATTTGATGCAAACACGAAAAAAATTTGACGAAGATTCACTTTTTTGGATTTTGCACATTTTTGCCTTTCTCATATAGAAAGGTTATGCAATCACTCTGAAAAACGTCAACCTAATCCCGGCCCGGAGGGCCGAGTGTCATATCCCATTCGACTCAGTTCGTCGAGATCGGAAAAAGTCTGTATGTGTGTGTATGTGTGTATGTATGTGTGTATGTGTGTGTGTATGTGTGTGTATGTATGTGCGTATGTGTCAAATAATGTCACTCATTTTTCTCAGAGATGGCTGGACCGATTTGCCCAAACTTAGTCTCAAATGAAAGGTGCAACCTTCCCATCGGTTGCTATTGAATTTTGGATCGATCGGAATTCTGGTTCCGGAATTACGGGTTTCAGAGTGCGGCCACACATAAATTTCTCATAAAAACTATAGGAAAAATTAAAAATAGAATTTTTATTTTTGATGCTAAATGTATTCAAGGTGCATAAAACGTCGAGATTTGATGTAAACACGAAAAAAATTTGACGAAGATTCACTTTTTTGGATTTTGCACATTTTTGCCTTTCTCATATAGAAAGGTTATGCAATCACTCTGAAAAACGTCAACCTAATTTTTTTTCGACTCGCATAAGGTTTCTGGATTTTAACAGGGGCGTAGTTGATGGTTTACGGAGAGGGGTTACACCCCCCTCTAATGTTCACTCCCCTCCTTTAAAAATCTCCTTAAATCACCCCTCAGACCACCACCCCATCCAGCCCTCATACCCCTCCCTTTCAACCCCATCATCTTTAAACCACCACTATATCACAAAGCATACCAATTTAAGCTGGGGAGTCGTTCGTTCATGGGACTTTCGCCCTCCTCACATACCCATCCCCGCATGACAAAATGAGTTAGCAAGCAGATAACATTGATCTAATGCTGATTAGGCTAATGGAGTATGATATTTTTTTGTTTCAAGTGTTTCACCGTCGACACGTAGCTCATCAAGTTCGTGGCTGGCATGCCATTGTGTATAAGTGCAAAGTGTACTAAGAATGTAATGGACATTTCCACAATTATGTTGAACATAAAAAGCCTCCGTGTCATAGTTTAGAGAAATGAGAAAGGCACAATTGCACCGCTAGGTGGATTAAAACAGGATTTTTTATGAAAATCGACTTTTTTGGACATCGCACCTTTTTGCCTTTCTCATATAGAAAGGTTATGCAATCACTCTGAAAAACGTTAACCTAATCCCGGCCCGGAGGGCCGAGTGTCATATCCCATTCGACTCAGTTCGTCGAGATCGGAAAAAGTCTGTATGTGTGTGTCTGTGTGTATGTATGTGTGTGTATGTGTGTGTGTATGTATGTGCGTATGTGTCAAAGAATGTCACTCATTTTTCTCAGAGATGGCTGGACCGATTTGCCCAAACTTAGTCTCAAATGAAAGGTGCAACCTTCCCATCGGCTGCTATTGAATTTTGGATTGATCGGAATTCTGGTTCCGGAATTACGGGTTTCAGAGTGCGGCCACACAGAAATTTCTCATATAAACTATAGGAAAAATTAAAAATAGAATTTTTATTTTTGATGCTAAATGTATTCAAGGTGCATAAAACGTCGAGATTTGATGCAAACACGAAAAAAATTTGACGAAGATTCACTTTTTTGGATTTTGCACATTTTTGCCTTTCTCATATAGAAAGGTTATGCAATCACTCTGAAAAACGTCAACCTAATCCCGGCCCGGAGGGCCGAGTGTCATATCCCATTCGACTCAGTTCGTCGAGATCGGAAAAAGTTTGTATGTATGTGTGTGTATGTGTGTGTATGTTTGTGTGTATGTGTATGTGTGTGTGTGCGTATGTGTCAAATAATGTCACTCATTTTTCTCAGAGATGGCTGGATCGATTTGCCCAAACTTAGTCTCAAATGAAAGGTGCAACCTTTCCATCGGCTGCTATTGAATTTTGGATTGATCGGAATTCTGGTTCCGGAATTACGGGTTTCAGAGTGCGGCCACACAGAAATTTCTCATATAAACTATAGGAAAAATTAAAAATAGAATTTTTATTTTTGATGCTAAATGTATTCAAGGTGCATAAAACGTCGAGATTTGATGCAAACACGAAAAAAATTTGACGAAGATTCACTTTTTTGGATTTTGCACATTTTTGCCTTTCTCATATAGAAAGGTTATGCAATCACTCTGAAAAACGTCAACCTAATCCCGGCCCGGAGGGCCGAGTGTCATATCCCATTCGACTCAGTTCGTCGAGATCGGAAAAAGTCTGTATGTGTGTATGTATGTGTGTGTATGTATGTGTGTATGTGTGTATGTGTGTGTGTGTATGTATGTGCGTATGTGTCAAATAATGTCACTCATTTTTCTCAGAGATGGATGGACCGATTTGCCCAAACTTAGTCTCAAATGAAAGGTGCAACCTTCCCATTGGCTGCTATTGAATTTTGGATCGATCGGAATTCTGGTTCCGGAATTACGGGTTTCAGAGTGCGGCCACACATAAATTTCTCATAAAAACTATAGGAAAAATTAAAAATAGAATTTTTATTTTTGATGCTAAATGTATTCAAGGTGCATAAAACGTCGAGATTTGATGCAAACACGAAAAAAATTTGACGAAGATTCACTTTTTTGGATTTTGCACATTTTTGCCTTTCTCATATAGAAAGGTTATGCAATCACTCTGAAAAACGTCAACCTAATTTTTTTTCGACTCGC
The DNA here is from genome assembly GCF_030247195.1 of Topomyia yanbarensis. Taxonomy (NCBI): domain Eukaryota; kingdom Metazoa; phylum Arthropoda; class Insecta; order Diptera; family Culicidae; genus Topomyia; species Topomyia yanbarensis. The sequence continues at coordinate 100,122,674 of NC_080670.1, read as the reverse complement.
ATAAGGTTTCTGGATTTTAACAGGGGCGTAGTTGATGGTTTACGGAGAGGGGTTACACCCCCCTCTAATGTTCACTCCCCTCCTTTAAAAATCTCCTTAAATCACCCCTCAGACCACCACCCCATCCAGCCCTCATACCCCTCCCTTTCAACCCCATCATCTTTAAACCACCACTATATCACAAAGCATACCAATTTAAGCTGGGGAGTCGTTCGTTCATGGGACTTTCGCCCTCCTCACATACCCATCCCCGCATGACAAAATGAGTTAGCAAGCAGATAACATTGATCTAATGCTGATTAGGCTAATGGAGTATGATATTTTTTTGTTTCAAGTGTTTCACCATCGACACGTAGCTCATCAAGTTCGTGGCTGGCATGCCATTGTGTATAAGTGCAAAGTGTACTAAGAATGTAATGGACATTTCCACAATTATGTTGAACATAAAAAGCCTCCGTGTCATAGTTTAGAGAAATGAGAAAGGCACAATTGCACCGCTAGGTGGATTAAAACAGGATTTTTTATGAAAATCGACTTTTTTGGACATCGCACCTTTTTGCCTTTCTCATATAGAAAGGTTATGCAATCACTCTGAAAAACGTCAACCTAATCCTGGCCCGGAGGGCCGAGTGTCATATCCCATTCGACTCAGTTCGTCGAGATCGGAAAAAGTCTGTATGTGTGTGTATGTATGTGTGTGTATGTATGTGTGTGTGTATGTGTGTGTATGTATGTGCGTATGTGTCAAATAATGTCACTCATTGTTCTCAGAGATGGCTGGACCGATTTGCCCAAACTTAGTCTCAAATGAAAGGTGCAACCTTCCCATCGGCTGCTATTGAATTTTGGATTGATCGGAATTCTGGTTCCGGAATTACGGGTTTCAGAGGCCACACAGAAATTTCTCATATAAACTATAGGAAAAATTAAAAATAGAATTTTTATTTTTGATGCTAAATGTGTTCAAGGTGCATGAAACGTCGAGATTTGATGCAAACTCGAAAAAAAATTTGACGACGATTCACTTTTTTGGATTTTGGCACATTTTTGCCTTTCTCATATAGAAAGGTTATGCAATCACTCTGAAAAACGTCAACCTAATCCCGGCCCGGAGGGCCGAGTGTCATATCCCATTCGACTCAGTTCGTCGAGATCGGAAAAAGTCTGTATGTGTGTGTATGTGTGTGTGTATGTATGTGCGTAAGTGTCAAACAATGTCACTCATTTTTCTCAGAGATGGCTGGACCGATTTGTCCAAACTTAGTCTCAAATGAAAGGTGCAACCTTCCCATCGGCTGCTATTGAATTTTGGATCGATCGGAATTCTGGTTCCGGAATTACGGGTTTCAGAGTGCGGCCGCACAGAAATTTCTCATATAAACTATAGGAAAAATTAAAAATAGAATTTTTATTTTTGATGCTAAATGTGTTCAAGGTGCATGAAACGTCGAGGTTTGATGCAAACTCGAAAAAAAAATTGACGACGATTCACTTTTTTGGATTTTGGCACATTTTCGCCTTTCTCATATAGAAAGGTTATGCAATCACTCTGAAAAACGTCAACCTAATCCCGGCCCGGAGGGCCGAGTGTCATATCCCATTCGACTTAGTTCGTCGAGATCGGAAAAAGTCTGTATGTGTGTGTATGTATGTGTGTGTATGTGTGTGTGTATGTATGTGCCAAATAATGTCACTCATTTTTCTCAGAGATGGCTGGACCGATTTGCCCAAACTTAGTCTCAAATGAAAGGTGCAACCTTCCCATCGGCTGCTATTGAATTTTGGATCGATCGGAATTCTGGTTCCAGAATTACGGGTTTCAGAGAGCGGCCACACAGAAATTTCTCATATAAACTATAGGAAAAATTAAAAATAGAATTTTTATTTTTGATGCTAAATGTGTTCAAGGTGCATGAAACGTCGAGATTTGATGCAAACTCGAAAAAAAATTTGACGACGATTCACTTTTTTGGATATTGGCACATTTTTGCCTTTCTCATATAGAAAGGTTATGCAATCACTCTGAAAAACGTCAACCTAATCCCGGCCCGGAGAACCGAGTGTCATATCCCATTCGACTTAGTTCGTCGAGATCGGAAAAAGTCTGTATGTGTGTGTATTTTTTTTTTTTTTTTACAATGGAGAAGACCTTTATGTCCTAGCCCAGTACACGTGCTAACGGTAGGGTCCAATCTACCACACGGGGTGCACTGGGGGCGTGTCGGACTCGAATGGTGACCAGCCATTAATACCGACTAAACTCCATTGGGCTCCGCCATCATTCCTCCCAGGAACTACCTCTCGGTATTACTTCTGGGGGGATGGCTGTACTAAATGTACTCATTCACTCTCACTCACGCGATCATACATCCTGTATGAGGCTTACTTGGGTGCTCTCTCAATCACACTTTGATTCACTCTCAAACACTCCCACATGAGGCTGACTTTTGTGCTCACCTTTTACGTTCCATGCGAGGCTGACTTGTGTGCTCACCTTACTCATTCCTTGCTAGGCTTACTTTTGTGCTCGCCCTACCCATACATGTGAGGCTGACTTGGGTGCTCACCCTATCACCTGATTCACTCTCAATCGTGCCACTCTATTGTACCTTTGTCACTCCCTCTGGCATCCCATGTGGGACATTTTTCTTAGGCCCCACTTCTGACATACCATGCGAGGCTGACTTTTGTGCTCACCTTTTTCATTCCTTGCTTGCTACCAACCTGTGAGGCTGACTTTTATGCTCACCCTTAACATGCAGTGTGAGACTGACTTGGATGCTCACCCTTTCACTCCTCTGCCACGCCATGAGGCATCGATAGCTTAGTTCCAACATACTACGCTACGACCCTCCCGTCTTGGCATGAGGCAGTCCACTTATACGCCTATACACTCACTCTTCTGTCTTGCTTCGGGGTGGCTGGGTTTACCCCTTACGCGGTTGCCATTCGCTGCGCCAACCTACCTCGGCATGAACAGACCATTCACTCTCTTATTTTGCGCTTGGCCTTTTTCGCTCCAGCTAACCAATCACTAGTTAGCCGTGCCCGCCGTCTGTTGCTCGGTTCGCCAGATTACCTGTAGCCTACTGGCAATCTGGATGGTAGCAGCCGAGACTGCGTTCCACTTCTCCACCGTTTGACACATCCGCTGGATAAGGGTATCCGGGGTTGTGTCCCAGCCACAGACGTCAAGCATTGCTCTTCTTTCGACGTCGAACCGATGACATACGAACAGTATGTGTTCGGCAGTTTCATCTACACCTGGGCAGTCCGGGTAGACTGGGACCTCCGCGTGTCCGAACCTGTGGAGGTACTGACGGAAACAGCCATGGCCTGACAGGAATTGTGTCAGGTGGAAGTGAACTTCCCCATGGGGTCTTCCCACCCAGCTCGATATGCTAGGTATCAGCCGGTGGGTCCACCTACCTTTCGAGGAGTTATCCCACTCACGCTGCCATCTGGCGACCGAGGTCACCCTGGTGCGCTCGCGGGCTCCCCTATTTCCACGTAGCTCAAAGCACTCCTCATCTTCCCGAATGACCAGCCCGACTGGCATCATGCTCGCTATCACGCAGGATGCATCGTGTGATACCGTGCGGTAGGCAGATATCACTCTGAGGCACATCACGCGGTAGGTGCTCTCCAGTTTCTGTAGGTAACTGGTTACCCTCAGTGCTCTTGACCATGACGGGCCGCCGTACCTGAGGATAGATACGGCAACGCCTGCCAGTAACCTACGTCTACTGGCGCACACCTTTGAGCTGTTGGACATCATTCTCGATAGTGCCGCAACAGCAGTCGACGCTCTCTTGCACGTATAGTCGACATGGCTGCCGAAGGTCAGCTTGTCGTCTATAATGACTCCGAGAGACTTCAGACTTCGCTGTGAAGTGATCGCGACTTCTCCCACATGGATAACTGCATGTTGTGCCGACTTGCGGTTGTTGACGATAACTACCTCCGTCTTATGATGAGCGAGCTCCAGGCCTCTCGCGCTCATCCATTCCTCCACCGTGCTAATCGCGTGTTCTGCGGTTAGTTCTACCTCAGGAATTGACTCCCCGTAGACCTCCAAGGTTACGTCGTCGGCAAAGCCGACGATCTTGACCCCAGGAGGGAACTTCAGTCTCAGAACCCCGTCATACATGAGGTTCCATAGCACCGGGCCTAGGATCGAGCCCTGCGGGACTCCGGCGGTAATCGGAACCCTTTTCTGACCGGCATCGGTCTCGTATAGCAGTACGCGGTTTTGGAAGTAACTTTCCAGGATCCGGTACAGACCCACCGGTAGGCTAAGCCGGTGTAACGAGAGCGCGATGGCATCCCAGCTTGCGCTGTTGAATGCATTCTTCACGTCAAGTGTCACTAACGCACAGTATCGAATACCTCGCCTTTTTCGTTGGATCGCTATCTCGGCAGTATTTATCACTGAGTTGAGAGCGTCCACTGTGGACTTACCCTTCCGAAAGCCAAACTGGTTGCTTGACAGACCGTCCGTACCTTCCGCGTACGGGGTGAGCCTGTTGAGGATGATCCTCTCAAGCAGTTTGCCAGTCGTGTCTATCAGACAGATTGGTCTGTACGCCGATGGGTCGCCTGGCGGCTTCCCGGGCTTCGGCAACAGCACCAGTTTCTGCCTTTTCCATCTATCGGGGAAACGGCACTCGTCAAGGCATCTCTGCATAGCTAGCCTGAACATGTTCGGGTTCGCTATGATCGCTGCCTTGAGAGCGTTGTTCGGGACTCCATCCGGCCCTGGAGCTTTGTTCATTGCTAGGGATTTAGCCACTGCGAGTAGTTCTTCGTTCGTCACTGGAGCCACCATTTCGACCGTGCCCGCACTGTCTCGTAGTGCAGGTGGCCAGGGGCTTGTGGCTCGAGACGGGAAGAGTACTTCGATAATCGTTGCCAACCGGTCCGGAGACCGTTCTGGGGGTGAGGAGCCCCCTTTGGTCTTGGCCATCACAATCCGGTAGGCGTCACCCCACGGATTCGCGTTGGCACTCTCACACAGGTTGTCGAAACACGCTCTCTTGCTGCTTTTAATAGCCTTGTTAAGGGCTAATTTCGCAGCTCGAAACACTTCACGGCGGTTCTCTCTTGCATCCTCGGTGCGAGCTCTTTGCATCCTACGTCTAGCTCTGAGACAGGCTGACCGTAGAGCTGCAATCTCGGCACTCCACCAGTATACCGGGCATCTACCGTTTCTTGGCAGTGTTTTTCTCGGCATAGTGGCGTCGCACGCGCGTGATAGAACAGCTACCAGCGCATCCCCGCTTAGACTGTCGGTGTTGGCCTCCAGTCCCAGGGCCGCGGTGAAAGCTTCGCTGTCGAAGTGATTGGACTTCCACCCGCGTACCTGACAGGGATCTCCCGCCCTGTATGTGTGTGTATGTGTGTATGTATGTGTGTATGTGTGTGTATGTATGTGCGTATGTGTCAAATAATGTCACTCATTTTTCTCAGAGATGGCTGGACCGATTTGCCCAAACTTAGTCTCAAATGAAAGGTGCAACCTTCCCATCGGCTGCTATTGAATTTTGGATCGATCGGAATTCTGGTTCCGGAATTACGGGTTTCAGAGTGCGGCCGCACAGAAATTTCTCATATAAACTATAGGAAAAATTAAAAATAGAATTTTTATTTTTGATGCTAAATGTGTTCAAGGTGCATGAAACGTCGAGATTTGATGCAAACTCGAAAAAAATTTGACGACGATTCACTTTTTTGGATTTTGGCACATTTTCGCCTTTCTCATATAGAAAGGTTATGCAATCACTCTGAAAAACGTCAATCTAATCCCGGCCCGGAGGGCCGAGTGTCATATCCCATTCGACTTAGTTCGTCGAGATCGGAAAAAGTCTGTATGTGTGTGTATGTGTGTGTGTGTGTATGTGTGTGTATGTGTATGTGTGTGTATGTGTGTGTGTATGTATGTGTGTATGTGTCAAATAATGTCACTCATTTTTCTCAGATGGCTGGACCGATTTGCCCAAACTTAGTCTCAAATGAAAGGTGCAACCTTCCCATCGGCTGCGATTGAATTTTGGATCGATCGGAATTCTGGTTCCGGAACTACGGGTTTCAGAGTGCGGTCACACAGAAATTTCTCATATAAACTATAGGAAAAATTAAAAATAGAATTTTTATTTTTGATACTAAATGTGTTCAAGGTGCATGAAACGTCGAGATTTGATGCAAACTCTAAAAAAAATTTGACGACGATTCACGTTTTTGGATTTTGGCACATTTTTGCCATTCTCATATAGAAAGGTTATGCAATCACTCTGAAAAACGTTAACCTAATCCCGGCCCGGAGGGCCGACTGTCATATCCCATTCGACTCAGTTCGTCGAGATCGGAAAAAGTCTGTATGTGTGTAAGTATGTGTGTGTGTATGTGTGTGTGTATGTGTGTGTGTATGTATGTGCGTATGCGTCAAAGAATGTCACTCATTTTTCTCAGAGATGGCTGGACCGATTTGCCCAAACTTAGTCTCAAATGAAAGGTGCAACCTTCCCATCGGCTGCTATTGAATTTTGGATCGATCGGAATTCTGGTTCCGGAATTACGGGTTTCAGAGTGCGGCCACACAGAAATTTCTCATATAAACTATAGGAAAAATTAAAAATAGAATTTTTATTTTTGATGCTAAATGTGTTCAAGGTGCATGAATCGTCGAGATTTGATGCAAACTCGAAAAAAAATTTGACGACGATTCACTTTTTTGGATTTTGGCACATTTTTGCCTTTCTCATATAGAAAGGTTATGCAATCACTCTGAAAAACGTCAACCTAATCCCGGCCCGGAGGGCCGAGTTTCATATCCCATTCGACTCAGTTCGTCGAGATCGGAAAAAGTCTGTATGTGTGTGTATGTGTGTATGTATGTGTATGTGTATGTGTATGTGTATGTGTATGTGTGTGTGTATGTATGTGCGTATGTGTCAAATAATGTCACTCATTTTTCTCAGAGATGGCTGGACCGATTTGCCCAAACTTAGTCTCAAATGAAAGGTGCAACCTTCCCATCGGCTGCTATTGAATTTTGGATCGATCGGAATTCTGGTTCCGGAATTACGGGTTTCAGAGTGCGGCCACAAAGAAATTTCTCATATAAACTATAGGAAAAATTAAAAATAGAATTTTTATTTTTGATGCTAAATGTGTTCAAGGTGCATGAAACGTCGAGATTTGATGCAAACTCGAAAAAAAATTTGACGACGATTCACTTTTTTGGATTTTGGCACATTTTTGCCTTTCTCATATAGAAAGGTTATGCAATCACTCTGAAAAACGTCAACCTAATCCCGGCCCGGAGGGCCGAGTGTCATATCCCATTCGACTTAGTTCGTCGAGATCGGAAAAAGTCTGTATGTGTGTGTATGTGTGTATGTATGTGTGTATGTGTGTGTATGTATGTGCGTATGTGTCAAATAATGTCACTCATTTTTCTCAGAGATGGCTGGACCGACTTGCCCAAACTTAGTCTCAAATGAAAGGTGCAACCTTCCCATCGGCTGCTATTGAATTTTGGATTGATCGGAATTCTGGTTCCGGAATTACGGGTTTCAGAGTGCGGCCACACAGAAATTTCTCATATAAACTATAGGAAAAATTAAAAATAGAATTTTTATTTTTGATGCTAAATGTGTTCAAGGTGCATGAAACGTCGAGATTTGATGCAAACTCGAAAAAAAATTTGACGACGATTCACTTTTTTGGATTTTGGCACATTTTTGCCTTTCTCATATAGAAAGGTTATGCAATCACTCTGAAAAACGTCAACCTAATCCCGGCCCGGAGGGCCGAGTGTCATATCCCATTCGACTTAGTTCGTCGAGATCGGAAAAAGTCTGTATGTGTGTGTATGTGTGTATGTATGTGTGTGTATGTGTGTGTATGTATGTGCGTATGTGTCAAATAATGTCACTCATTTTTCTCAGAGATGGCTGGACCGATTTGCCCAAACTTAGTCTCAAATGAAAGGTGCAACCTTCCCATCGGCTGCTATTGAATTTTGGATTGATCGGAATACTGGTTCCGGAATTACGGGTTTCAGAGTGCGGCCACACAGAAATTTCTCATATAAACTATAGGAAAAATTAAAAATAGAATTTTTATTTTTGATGCTAAATGTGTTCAAGGTGCATGAAACGTCGAGATTTGATGCAAACTCGAAAAAAAATTTGACGACGATTCACTTTTTTGGATTTTGGCACATTTTCGCCTTTCTCATATAGAAAGGTTATGCAATCACTCTGAAAAACGTCAACCTAATCCCGGCCCGGAGGGCCGAGTGTCATATCCCGTTCGACTCAGTTCGTCGAGATCGGAAAAAGTCTGTATGTGTGTATGTATGTGTGTGTATGTGTGTGTATGTGTGTGTATGTTTGTGTATGTGTGTGTGTATGTTTGTGTATGTGTGTGTGTATGTATGTGCGTATGTGTCCAATAATGTCACTCATTTTTCTCAGAGATGGCTGGACCGATTTGCCCAAATGTCTCAAATGAAAGGTGAAATGGTTCCGGAATTACGGGTTTCAGAGTGCGGCCACACAGAAATTTCTCATATAAACTATAGGAAAAATTAAAAATAGTATTTTTATTTTTGATGCTAAATGTGTTCAAGGTGCATGAAACGTCGAGATTTGATGCAAACTCGAAAAAAAAAAATTGACGACGATTCACTTTTTTGGATTTTGGCACATTTTTGCCTTTCTCATATAGAAAGGTTATGCAATCACTCTGAAAAACGTCAACCTAATCCCGGCCAAATTTTTTTTTCGACTCGCATAAGGTTTCTGGATTTTGACAGGGGCGTAGTTGATGGTTTACGGAGAGGGGTTACACCCCCTTCCCTCTACTGTTCACTCCCCTCCTTTAAAAATCTCCTTAAATCACCCCTCAGACCACCACCCCATCCAGCCCTCATACCCCTCCCTTTCAACCCCATCATCTTTAAACCACCACTATATCACAAAGCATACCAATTTAAGCTGGGGAGTCGTTCGTTCATGGGACTTTCGCCCTCCTCACATACCCACCTCGCATGACAAAATGAGTTAGCAAGCAGATAACATTGATCTAATGCTGATTAAGCTAATGGAGTATGATATTTTTTTGTTTCAAGTGTTTCACCGTCGACACGTAGCTCATCAAGTTGGTGGCTGGCATGCCATTGTGTATAAGTGCAAAGTGTACTAAGAATGTAATGGACATTTTCACAATTATGTTGAACATAAAAAGCCTCCGTGCCATAGTTTAGAGAAATGAGAAAGGCACAATTGCACCGCTAGGTGGATTAAAACAGGTTTTTCAGTTCAATATTACCGTGGCTGTTTTTTCTTTTACAAAATTTTAGAACTCGAATAATGATTTCTTTTCTTGTATATTTGTCATGTCATGTATAATAATAAAATGTAATATTTGCATTTGAAAGCTTTTAATGAATATAAACAACGCAAACATTCTCGTGTTCATGATTGAGAATTAATTATCGACTATAATGACGGCTGTGGGTAAGTTAAGGAAAGATTCTCAATTTTTTGCTACTTCAAAACAAATAAAAGTAAGAGGTCTGAACATCGCTAACAGAGAACTGGTAAAATAACTCATAAAGCATAATTCCCTAGCATATATATAATGCATGATGACGGTACTTGCTTTATTGGCCCCGTAATAGATAACTTTTATTTAGAGTTTACTATAGTACGCTATTAACACTATTGTGAATTCACGCTAACATGTAGTTGTACGGTAAAATGTTGTTTTCAAACATTGTCACATATTCAATAGATTTTCATTATAACACACATTGACTATTTCTCAGTTGATTTTACCATAAGAGATTGAGCCGTGAAAACGTGGCCTCTTAAAATCACTATTTTTCATTTGTCACTTCATACATTGATTTATCGTAAATACTTTGTTTGCAGCACTTTTAGAACTTTGCATGGCGAAGATTTTTGCTGAAGTAACAAAGTTATTATCTCGTCTATTTGAAAAGTTATGAACGATTTTTGTTGAAAAATACACCATTTTCAAAAATTAATTATTTATTTTACAGAAATAACGCTCCCGCAGTTTTTTTCACAAAAACTACAAAAGTTCCGATCATTCAAATGCAATTAAAAGATTGAAAATCCATTTGCAATGTTGGAAGATATATCGCTTTGAAAAAACCATTTTTGTTTTGAAAATCGCCTGTAACTATGCAAACAATTAACACATAAAAAGACTAAGCGAGAAATTAACACATAAAAAGATATTAATAGAAAACTAATTTTTAAAGGGTCACCCCACCTTAAATATTGCAAAAATCATAGCACATGAACCATTAGAGATAGCCACATAGTTTCTTCAGAAAAGTTGCTTCAATTTGATTGATTTATAACTTTGTAGAACATTATGTAGCTGAATTTTACATATCTAAGAAGTTGATACTTTGAACACCCTAACCACAAGAACCACCCTAATTCAACTACTATAAAAAATCGGCACAAAGCCCAGACTATGTACGGGGAACGTGCCATTTGAGCCAATATATTCTGATTATATATCTAAAACAAACGGTTTTGGCGCAAACAGTTTTGTCTTCCTACCCGATCAGAAACACATAACAGAAATATTTCAAAAATTTATCTCACGTTGTCACTTGTTATAAATTTCTGTTATTTTAACTACTAACGAGACCAAATTTATAACACAATATGTTACAAAAATTGTGTTCTGTTATAATCTTGTTATTTCATTCTGATCGGGTACCCGATCAGAATGAAATAACAAGATTATAACATAACGCAATTTTCGTAACATATTGTGTCATAAATTTGGTCTCGTTAGTAGTTAAAATAACAGAAAATTATAACAAGTAACGACGGGAGATATAGGTTTGAAATATTTTTGGGATGTGTTTCTGATCGGGTGAATACAGCTTTGGGACCATAGTGCGTTGGTGATAAGCGGAAATATAGGCCAGATGGTATCATCTATCATCCGAAACATGTGATCTAAAGGGCTTGGGATCGAATTGTAACAGAATTATTTTTATGTACTTTTTGTATGCAATAATATACGTTGAGCAAATAAAAATTGAGACGAGACTGAAGCGGGAAAGATTCCCGTTATTTTGAAGCTCAACTGATGTTCATCACATCCCTGTGGAGCTGGAACTGCTATAGAGTGCCCCGTGAATTGAAGGCGGGTTAATTGAGTAAGCGGCAAATATCTGTCACTATACGCTAGCAAGAGTGCTTCCGGCCATGAAGCACGATTTGATTTTGACCAAAACCTTTGAACGAATCATCCAGAGATTAGAAGATGGGAGTAGCATAGTGAATATAACATTAGAACATAACTTTGCTAAAATCAAATAACACGTCAGAAATAACGGTTATGATCTTCCTTATTATTTTATTTGAAACTAACTATTCGACATAATAATGCTCCCGCTTTACAGGCAGCAACAAAATTAAAATATCAAAAAAATTAAGAATTGAACTCATGTCCTTCATATTTTCTATTTATGACGCTCGCATCTGATCTATAAAACCGCCTATGTTGATAGTTGCCTATTTCGGTTTATGACTGGCATATCACGGTTAACTTGATTGAAGTATCAGCCAGAGTATCCAGATAAATTCAATTTCCACCAACGAAGTAGACACTTAAGCATTGTATAAAAAATAACTGTTGAACCAGAAGTCGTAGCCTATTACACTCTTCGGGGAAGTTGTACACGGTACCCGTATCTACCGAAATTAGCATAGCATATATTTTTAAAATACATAGGAACGTGTCTACGAAATATTAAATAATGTGGATCGTTTATCCATGTTAAATCACATACAAACTTTAAACCATTTGTGCTAAAATATAGTGCAACCTATCAAATCAACATTTTGCATGGTGGAATGAGGTTGTATAGCGAGTAGTTTTACATCGGTTCCACTGAATTCTAAAATTTGTGCCACCCTAATGCACAGGGTATGAACGATTTGTGAAAGTTGAGACTGGACAGATGGCTTGGCAAAATTACGCAAAAAGTTGAATACGGAAGAATCGCCTAAATCGTGTCGGAACTTAAAGGGGTTGTGTAAGGTATTTTCAGCAAAAATTGTATTCTTTGATATTTTTTCGACACGAAGATTGTTTGTTTATTCAGTCAGGTGCCATATTGGAAACTTGTTTTGCGGTGTACATCATAACTCAAAATCTACTGGACCAATCGTTGAGACATTTGCACAGTTGTTTTTCACATCATTCCACAAGTAACTAAGGGAGTTTTATTTTTTGGTCGATTGTCGAATTTTTCGTAGCTCTTTGAAGCCAAAATCCGATTATTGCTAAAAAGAATAAACATATTATTGTAAAAATAAATAATAATTTTGCAAAAAGCTCTTGTAGTTACCTGGGTAATGATGTGAAGAAGAAGAGCTGCAAAATTCAGAACGATTGGTCCAAGATATTTTATGTTATGGTTTACACCGCATTTTGTCGAGGTGTCTCGTGAAGATTCACGGTCTGCATCCAGTGTCAGGTTCAATTTGTAAAGTTATAATTGTCAATTCATTATCAGACAGTTCGCAGACAGTAGGAAATAATTAATTGTAATTTATTGTTTTGTAACTGGGATTTGACGCTTTCTCAATTTTGGCATGACGTCAGTAAAATTTAGTTGAACTGAACGTTTTAGCAATCCAATTTGAAATTGTCGAATTCTCAGCTCAATTACTGAACTTTTGGTATTTCAGGCTTGATTAGGCAATCGTGCTGATAATTTGAATTATTTCATTTTCAGCCAAGTAGGTCTGCTAAATTCTATTTGCATGGTTAGTGGAATAGTTGGGTAGGATGGTATAATTAGCCCCACCAGGCAAAATAATAAGCCCCACCAGGCAAAAACGTCAGATTAATTATCTGCAGCAAATAAATAATTGTATTTGGCATTTTTAATGTGCTGCAGAACAGCAACTAATACAAATGTTTCAAAAGAGGTCCACTATGTTTCTATAAGCATTTGATTTAATTTGAAATAGTCAGATTTGGCTGAACTGTCTGACTACTAAATATAATGTTAGAGAAGCTCTCTCAGTCCTTGGAGTGGCTAGCAATAGAACTCCATAACGTTCTCGATAGTATGCACTATTATCACCAAAACAGCAAAATAACGTTTAGCCAATTATGGATATTAAACAATTCTAATATTACTTTGTTTAAGCTAAATCGAGGATTCCAAAATTGTTTTAAAAATATAAATACACCAGACTATTAAACAGTGCATTTTCAATTAACCCCATCGTTAGGGTTGCCACCTCTGGCGAGGCTTTGACCCGGAGATTTTCACTGATCTGGGAGTGGTGGATTTTCAGTGGAACTAGAGAGAAATTGGAATCAAAGCGATTGCTAGGCATTTTAGAGCACTTCAATCGCTTTTTATCGAGGGTCTGCCCCAAAGGGAAGAAGAGCGTGTCAGGATAAGAATAAGAAGAGTGGAAGATTTGACAAACGCAAAACAGATTCAAGATAATTTGCATGAGGTGTATGCATGTGTGCACAACAATATTATTGGTGGCAAACGCCTTGAGAACCTCATAAAGGCTGAAAGCACTAGTTTCTATATTCAAAACATTTTTTTTTATTAATTTCTATTTTAATAACCTCTTTTTATGGGAAGTAAAGCAGTATTTATGCAATGTAAATGTTGCCAATTGTAAAAACAAAACTCTCGCTTTACGTATGCCTATACCTTATCTGGTATCATCTTGGGTTTTCACGTCATTTGCAGTTTGACAAGACCATAATTTGATGTTGGGACGGTCTATCCCTAAGAATCATCATAGGAAGGGCAATCCCTCGCTTTTTATTACCACGTTAAAGTAAAACTGTAAATTTTTCACGCTTGAGAAAGGATTTATCGGTTTAATGTGGTGTAGTATTTCACTTCCCCGACTAAGTGCCAAGAATACAAAAGCACCAGCTACTCTCACTGTGGAGGTCGAACGAGCATTTCTCTCCTCCACAACTAACAGGAGAAGGAGAGCAAAGGAGGCAGAGCTGCGACATCGCACTATGTGGTGTCGGTTATTCGTCACCAACTCTCACTGTGGAGGTCGAACGAGCATTTCTCTCCTCCACCACTAACAGGAGAAGGAGAGCAAAGGAGGCAGAGCTGCGACATCACACTATGTGGTGTCGGTTATTCGTCACCAAAAAATTTTGTATTTCGCTACAGAGGGGCAAAGCTCACCTCGAGGTGATAGTGATATAGTGATTCAAACTAACACGATAAGTTATAAATAAATGTGCCGCGTGCCTGTTTCAAACAAGTTCCGTAAAATCGGCAAAATAGCATCAATGTAAATTGAAATAACGAAAAATAGTATTAGACAAATCATTACAACAAAGATGAAAAGAAAACTGTATCACTTAAATGTAAACACTATGTATAAAACAAAAGAGTAAAATAAAGATCATTTTAACTTAACTAACCTGTTTGAATCAGTTGTTGCTCTTTTGCCAGACCAGTAACATCGTGCCTATAGCGTCTCGTACGACAGATTTGAGCACCCAGCACACTACGCTTCTATGAATGACGTCATCATCGACTATCATTCCTCGAGCGACTTCATTCTCCCATCGAACGGCGCACAGTGTCTGGAGGCTGGCCAAAACCTCAAAAATTTATTTTTGAAATATTGATATTTTATATTTTTACTAAATTTCTCATGCATTGAATGATGTATATTCAAAATTTTATGATCATTTGATAAGAACACGATTTTTAACATATGTTTAAACGTAGCAAGGTCCGGATTTTTTAATGATTTTCATTTCCGAAACCACCATTGCTCTGTTCACTTCAAATGCATGTTGTTCTTTTGATTTTGGTGCGATTTTAGCACGACTAGTTTCATTGTGTAGAGGAACAAAAGAACTTGGTTAGTGAATAAAATACATTTGGTAAATATGCTTGGAACTATGACTTTTTAATTTAAATATGTTTGAGGTGGTCAGATCAAAAATACCTTTTTCACTAATTTATTCTGTACAAATTTCGGAACGGTCACATAGTGTAGATGCTATGGAAAATAACCTCTACTTTTCGAATATCATGGTTTCGTTCTGCGCCTAGGTTCGCAAAAAGGTTTAAGGTGATTTTGAAGCTTTGTTCCTAATATGGAGGCGCATGGTGTTTTGTGTAAAATAGTTAGACAATCTACAGTAAACCAACACGTTATACAATGGATTTAATGTAGTGTTCTTCATTTTTTATGATATTGCTGACATTGCACAGTGGTCGCAATGGTACCAAAACGTGCGGTTAATTAATTGTGCTCTAGGAGTTAACTTTAGTGATTTGGTGTGTTAGGAAGACTTTTTTGGAATGTATGCCCCCTTCTTTTGATGTATACTGAATTGTGATTAATCCACCTAAAAGTGAGATAGAAAATTTATTTCTACTAACTTTCGAGATAGAGTCATAATGTCAATGGCAAAGTTGTAGAAAATTTTACTACGAGAAAACTTCTTGAACATGCAAACTCTCCAAAATGTAACGGTGTTGAGATGAAGTGCGTTGTTCGTGGAAGCCACTTAAAAAACATTTTTTTCATCATAACTTTTTTCTGAGATTTTTTCAATTTTTTAAATGTTTGAAGAAGTTATTGAAATTGAGAAATTAAATAAATTTGTCGAAGACGTCAACATTTTTTATTTGAAAACTTAAGAGTTATTGAATAAAATATTTAAAAAACCGCCATTTTGAACGTCAATTGCTAGGAGATGTGGAAATATGTGGAAGACATTTCGATTCTATTAGAAAGACAGTGAAAAGTACTACAGGAAAAAATAGTAGTTACAACGGGCATCAACTGGCCTGTATGTAAAAATTACTTTCCATCAATGCACGTTTTGTATTTTGTGACAAAATAAGTAAGACTTTTTCAACATAACTTTTTATGGTGATTTTTCTATTCGTCAAATGTTCTAAGAAATCATTGGAAGTTTCAAAGCACACATATGAACTCTAAGTTTTCTGTAATCTAAAATTTAGGAAATATTAAAAAATTGACACAACTTTGAATGTTAATGCTATAAGACATGCACAAATTTTAACAGTATTTGCAGGAGTAAGAACCATTGCCAAATGTATTATATGACGTTTTCACGAAACGATTTCGTAATCAGAGTTGCATTTTAGAACCAGAAAAGCCAGAAAAACTTTAGAAAAATATTTTCACGTGTATATTATAACTCAGTCGAATTTTAATTTCAAATATTTAATCATTCAATGTGGCTTATCCCTTTAGTTCCCACCACAGCCTCTAGGCGGTCTCTATAAAAATCTAAATAAAACTACTAAAACATGATTGTATGTTGTCATCCGCACTAGCATTTCTTCCCAACGCTCACACCTTTCATACCTAGGGGCAGATCACTTGTGATGCATTTTTAAAAATCAGCGAAATTAAATGCATTTCTTTCCATCAAAATAGAAATTCGTAATGCATTTTGCGTTGCGTGCAATGTATTTTGTGTTGCGTGTAAGACGTCAAAACCCTGCAAAAAACAGCCCTACATTCAACAAAACATCGAACAAAGTGGATCAGTGTAGGACGATTGTTAAGTAATCTATTCTGCGAGGGAGTGCAAAGTAAATGCAAAAATGGAAATTAAATGCATTTTTTCTAAGTTAATGCAAATTTGTTATACATTCCTAGAGTGATCTGCCCCTAGTTTCATACGCACATATTGTTTGAATATTCGTAGCTTTCTGTCAAAGGCAATTGAAGCTTAAAGTTGAAAAGTCGAGGAAAACGTGGAAAAAAACTATTTTGTGTTTAGTGGTAATCTTCATCAAACACATTTTAACTATTTTTGGAAATTTCAACAACTAAAAAAAATATTTTTGAGTAGCCTGTTACTAGCATTTCACTGTAGATGTGAATTGGTTTAGTGGAATAATTCGGAAGTTTAGTTTTTTTTTGTAAGATACTTTGCCCGCTTAAAGGCGGTGTTGAGCACCTGAGCGAAAAAATTTCAGTCTTTAGTGATTACTTATGGTTGGACTTCAGAACACCAAAATCTCATATCAAATTTACTTTGACAATCTACCAGACAGTAATTAGAAATTGTGAACGGATGCATTTACATTATTAACGTCTCCTTCGGGATGTTTTGTCAGTCGTCCACCTAGCGAATCAAATTCGTTAGTTATCGTGTTAATTTATGAATAACTCGCGAGTTTGAGATTACAGAAACTAAGAGTTCTGGTCTCATATGATTTCCTTGACATTTTCAATGATTTTTCAGAACATTTGACGAATAGAAAAAATCACCATAAAAAGTTATGTTGAAAAAGTCTTACTTATTTTGTCACAAAATACAAAACGTGCATTACTGGAAAGTAATTTTTACATACAGGCCAGTTGATGCCCGTTGTAACTACTATTTTTTCTTGTAGTACTTTTCACTGTCTTTCTAATAGAATCGAAATGTCTTCCACATATTTCCACATCTCCTAGTAATAGACGTTCAAAATGGCGGTTTTTTAAATATTTTATTCAATAACTCTTAGGTTTTCAAATAAAAAATGTTGACGTCTTCGACAAATTTCAATTTCAATAACTTCTTCAAGCATTGAAGAAGTTATTGAAATTTCTCAATTTCAATAACTTCTTCAAGCATTTAAAAAATTGAAAAAATCTCAGAAAAAAGTTATAATGAAAAAATTGTTTTTTAAGTGGCTTCCACGAACAACGCACTTCATCTCAACACCGTTACATTTTGGAGAGTTTGCATGTTCAGGAAGTTTTCTCGTAGTAAAATTTTCTATAACTTTGTCATTGACATTATGACTCTATCTCGAAAGTTAGTAGAAATAAATTTTCTATCTCACTTTTAGGTGGATTAATCACAATTCGGTATATATCAAAGGAAGGGGGCTTACATTCCAAAGAAGCATTCCTAACACAACAAATCACTAAGATCAACTCCTAGAGCACAATTAATTAAACGCACGTTTTGGTACCATTGCGACCACTGTGCATTGGTGAACAGTAACGGAAAATTTATCATGAAAACGGGATCATAGTTATAAGAAAGGTTCAATGACACTGTATGGAAAAATGCATTTAATATTTTACGATTTTTGACATAAGACATGAACTCATTATAATAATTGCGCAGTTTATATTCGTTATTTGTTGCTTGCGCGTATATTGACAATCTGAAATTTGCAACAATCTGTTATTTGTTTAAATTTATCCTTCCGAAACAATACAAAAATGTGCAGCTACTTAAAGTACATTTCCAGGTTGAAATTAGCGAAAACCTGTGATTTATTAAAAATAGTCTTTCGGAAACATAATCCATAATTCTGCAATCTTTCAGAAAATTGGAGGATGCGGCAACACTACCAGCTAGCAAAAGCCGTACCAAAAAGAATCCGCAAATATTTTTTCGTTATTCTGCATGAAGGCAGTCCTAAAAATGCCAATAACAAAACCCAGAATGTCACTTTACTTGAAATCTCAAAATGCAAACCGTAAAAGTTTGGTATTTGTTTCTTTGAATCTATTCGGAATCATAAATAACATTTGTAGTATTCTCCGTAAAATAATGTAGGTAAATTATCCGCCCAATGTTACCATATCGCATCGACATTATTTCTAAAAATCGTGTAAAACAT
The DNA here is from genome assembly GCF_030247195.1 of Topomyia yanbarensis. Classification (NCBI taxonomy): domain Eukaryota; kingdom Metazoa; phylum Arthropoda; class Insecta; order Diptera; family Culicidae; genus Topomyia; species Topomyia yanbarensis. Next base: position 100,103,977 of record NC_080670.1, on the reverse strand, counting down.
GTAAACGTACAAGAGAAGCACCGAGGCGCACTATTCAGAATCTAAAAATAGGCCCACTTTCCTAATCTGAAAAGATATTATAAAGCTATTCAGTCTATCGTAATATACGCAGCTGTAGTAGTGAGCAAAACTGTATGAAAACAAAACGTACGATACAAGGAAAACAAACAGTCCTTAGGCTTTGGTAAAGTTCAATGTGTGCGTTGATTTGCAACATCTGCATCTATAATCGTTTTGCCCTTGACGGATGCGCTAACGGATATGCTAACATTAAACATTGGTTGAAAGCAATGTCGTTGGTTCATCTAGGAAACATTCCCATAAAAGTCAGAATACCCAGGTTCAAATCGCTATATCCACAAATAACAATCAGCGTGTCGTATATTCATAATAACAATCAGCCAGCATGTATGCAATAATTCAACAAAACTATAAAAAGCTTTTGCCACATGAAGCTTTTTGCTACCATACGAAAAGCGCTTTTATGTATGCTATATTTTTCTATTCTATTCTATTTTTAGACATGCACGCTAAATTCGTTGATACTATACAAAAGGTAATAAAAGCTATATTGGCCGTGGGAGAACCTAACAAAATTTGATATAATTCTGATAGAAGCCAATCACAGGTTGTCATATTTTTGATATACACTAGAAGAATTTCTGTTATGTTTTCTGTTATTTTACCAACTAACGAGACCAGAGTTATAACACAACTTGTTATCATAACAAAGTAACACAGTGTGTAATAATTTTGTTATCTCTTTCTGATCGGGCCCGATCAGAACGACATAACAGAAAGCTATTAAATTTATATCTCATGTTGATATTTATTACGTATATCAAGATTATATCTTCTGCTGATATCATTGGACTGCTAATATTACATTAACGTACGCATATAACGATGATGTTATAATAAGTTATAAGTTCTTTCACAATTATCTTTGAACGCTAACGGTAAACTGTAAAGCGGGCAAATGACCATTTCGTTAAAGCCCCAATAAACAGATCAATCAATCGACTGTGAATGATAGTTAAGTGGCATTTCTAGTTTTATAGTACACTAGAAGTGCTATCTAAGTTATAAGGAGGACTTCAAGAGTGGCATAAAACCTTAATTGTTACTAGGGTACACAAATGACCGTTTTTTGCTAATACGCTGAAGTCTCTTTTTATGCGTCGTTATTCAATTTTATAAAGCAAATTTTCGAAGTTTTATATCGTAGTGGTCGGAAAATTTGTCAGTAAGGTGTTTGGCTTACTTGGTTGCATTTTGATTATGAGATTATTTATTTTCTGAGACGCTCGTCTGACACACAATTTGGAATATGTGGTTAATTATTTCAATGCCTTTATTCAAAAAGTTTTGCAATCGTAAAGTTATCAACAAGATATTCTAAAGATCATAATTTTTAAAAAAATAATTACTTTGATTTTAAAAAAGATGCAGGAAGTATCAAGCATTCCAGATGAAATAATGAAACGCGAATTGAAATAAAAAAGAATTTTTAAACTATTTGTTATGGTTTAGTCAAATGGTTAAATAATTAATTTTCTTTTAATCGATTGTGCATATTGCGAAAACGAATTTTCAGGGCTTAAAAACATTCTGATGTATACTGATTTCTACAGTATCGTTATGTATTTTGAGGATCTTCAGTCCGATTTCACTAATTTATGCGGGTTTTTCTTAAACAATAAAATTGTCCAGTTTGTGCGTTATCCGAATTACCAATGCTTTGCAATTTTTTTATGTAAACCCCGCATAATTTTTTTTGAGTTTGCTTGATTGTTGTATCTTTTTATTCCACGTATGATAAGTTTGACATTTTACGGTTAAACTGACAATTGTTTTGAATGCTCATATGTTCTAATGTTTCCGCTGTATTCGGTGGTTCTTCGTTCCTCTTAAAAAATCATCGAACTAACAAATTTTCGTAACAATCAAGATACTTGATTCATTTTGTAGAAAATTAAAAAAGATGTAAAGCGACCTGTTCAAATTGTTGAAAGATTAATATTTGTGAGTATGCTACATAAAGCTATTAATATTTCAAAATGGCCTAGAAATCTCTGATTATATACATATCCCAGTTGGTATTATTGTTCGCTGTTACAATTTAAATAAATTTTAAATAATGCTTGAAATAGCTTAAAACTTTAATGCAAAAATATTGAAAAAATTCTCCTTAAAATTAAATTGAATTAAGAATACAAAATGTATTTTAGAAAACATGAAATATTCTAGAATTCGTCACATCGAAGAATCCTCAACAATTTCTCGAATTTTCTGATTATCTGTTATAATTTTCGCAGTTGATAGATTGAAGTATTGTAAAAAATGTATTTCTGGGAATTTAGTAGGTGTGAAATAATTGTGATGGTTTGCTTAATCTTCCCCATATTAAAAATGCCAATAACAAAACCACGAAAGCGGCTTTACTTGAAATCTCAAAATGCAAACCTCAAAACATTGGTATTTGTTTCTTTGAATCTATTCGGAATCATAAGTAACATTTGTCGAATTCTCCATGAAATAATGTAGGTAAATTATCCGCTCAATGCTACCATATCGCATCGACATTATTTCTAAAAATCGCGTAAAATATGTTAACGTACAAGAGAAGAGCCGAAGTGCACTATTCACAATCTAAAAATAGCCCCACTTGCCTAATCTGCAAAAATACTAGAAAGGTATTCAGTCTATCGTAATATAGGTAGCTGTAGTAGTGAGTAAAACTGCATGAAAACAAAGCGTATGACACAAGGAAAACAAATAGTCCTTAGGTTTTGGCAAAGTTCAATGTGTGCGTTCTGCAAACATCTGCATCTATAATCGTTTTGCCCTTGACGGATGCGAGGAATATTATGCTAACATTAAACATCAGTCGAAAGCAACGTCGTTGGTTCATACCCGTCGTTGGTTCAGAATACCCAGGTTCAAATAACTATACCCACAAATAACAAACAGCGTGTCATATTTTTGTAATAACAATCAGCCAGCATGTATGCAATAATTTGACCAAACTATAAAAAGCTTTTGCTACATGAAGTTTTTTGCTTCTAAACGAAAACGCCTTAATGTATGCTATATTTTTCTATTCTATTCTATTTTTAGACCTGTACGCTAAATTCGTTGATACTATACAATAGGTAATACAAGGTATATTGGCCGAGGGAGAACCTAACAAAATTTGTTATACTTCTGATAGAAGCCTATCACAGGTTGTCTTATTTTTGATATATATGTACTAGTAGAATTTCTGTTATGTTTTCTGTTTTTTTTACCAACTAACGAGACCAGAGTTATAACACAACTTGTTATCATAACAAAGTAACACAGTCTGTAATAATATTGTTATTTCTTTCTGATCGGGACCATCGAAGAATGTGAGCTGACATGAAACGCATCAGCTGCTACGCTTACAATGTCAGAACACAAACTAACGAATTTTTCTTGTGTTCTCTTTTTATACGCGTCGCAGTTCATTCGATGAAAAAGAGGCAGGCCCAGCAACGCTTGCTGTTTGAGAGAATTGTACCCAGGCTTATTCAATGCTCCGACTCATATATCTTTTTTCCCTGATGATGTAGTAAAGAATTTTACAATCAAGTAGGCTACAGAAATCGATGAACATTCGATAGACTCTCTTCAAAATCGTGACAAAGTAGAAATGCTATCCTCTATGGCTCGTCACCATGTTTTGAAGATACCCGTGCAATGTGCCGGTCACAAATTTGAAAAGTGGTGAGACTAGTAGACTTTGATTAATTTTGTGTGCGTGATCATTTCGTTTACTCATTTCTCTACTGAGTATACATTTCGTTTTGCACAGTCACTACAGAGACAATCACAATGAGGTAATTGGTTTTCACTATGAAAATTACATTTCAATTTCAAATTTATTTTCAATTTTAAATTTAAATAAAAGTCAACTCCCGTCGACATCTTCGACAAAGAAACCGAAAAAAGGAAAGCTTGTAATATTCGTGATTATTTCGGAATTATTGAAGATTCGTTCGGGTCAGCTGTCGGAATGAAATGTCGTGCGGACGGGTGTACAACTGTGTTAACTTGTATAACCGTTTTCAACCTTGAGCGCCATTTTGCCGTGAATGGCGAGGGAGCTAGGAGTCGTCGTTGGTCCGCTGCGGAAGCCCCAAAAGTTGACAATACTGATTAACAGGCAGGAATTCGTTCAAAACTGTGTAGAGCTTGTGACCGTATGCCATTATCCGTTGAATCTTTTTACTAAGAAATGCTTTCGAGGTATCATAGATCCAATCGCAACTAAATTACAGCTTCGAGCCATGAATCCTACGAACATCTCGGCATTTTGTGAATCAGCGGAATCGACATTTATTGAAATTATTACCAAGGAGTTGCAAAACCGAATGTTCTCGATGAAACTGGATCTCGCTACACGCCATGGACAGTCTCTGATTGGTGTAAACGTTCAGTTTATCCAAAACGCGATTGTTACAGTGCAAACCTTGGGATTAATTGAGACGACGGATCGACACACTGCTATCACTATACAGAAAGAAGTGATGCAGCTTATGGTTTAAAGGAAACCCAGCTTTACACTATAACAACAGATTGCGGCAGCAATGTTTTGAAATTTGTACGGTTGATGATTCAGGCACAAGAAAGCTTGATGCAGAGGACCAAGTTGTAAACCAAGACAATGACATTCCAAACGATTCCACGGACTCTAGTAGTGATGAAGTTCCGGAGGACACCGATGAGGAAATGATCACTGAGTTAGACTACGTGATTAATTCTGTAAGATGTGGAGCACATGGTGTGAACCTTGTGGTGACGCAAGCACTTTCAGACGCATCTTCGACTAAAACAATTGGAAAAGCAAAGGAACTCGTTAAAATTATTCGTGTGGAGCCATATAAGCATAGTTTTACCGCTAGCAAAAAGAAACTTCGTTTTCTAGACTGCACGACGCGATGGGGGTACACCTATCTCATGCTAAACTGCTTAGAAGACCATCAGCAGTTTATTTGGGATATACTGCCAGATGCTTTGAAGGATATGTTTGATAAGGACTTCTGGGAAACATGCAATTTGCTCCGTGACACTCTGAAACCAGTTTTCATACTAACAAAGAAGTTACAAGAACAGGACATCACATACGGAGATTGTTATATTTTGTGGAGAGAGCTGCTACTTGAGTTGAAGGACAGGAAGAACTCATTATCTGAAAGACTTATTAATGCAATGGAACAACGGGAACGAACATATTTCGAGAACGACGCATTTTTGGCTGCAATTTTCATGGACAGGAGGATAAATTACATTGGGACTCCATTTTTGAACGAAGAGCAGCAGAACCAAGGAATGGTCAGTCTAGGTTTTTTTAAATACTACAATAAAAATATTTTCAAGTACAGCAACATTTGCAAAAGCTTTGGGAAGCAATGAGCTTAGAATCTGCTAAGCCTTGCACGTCATCCACTACAACTGCGAAAGATAGTTCATTCCAAATCACTCAATCTGTTCAGAAGGTTAGTCGCATCTGCGGCTACCAGCGATGTATCCAAAATGGCGGTTAAACTGAAGAAGTTTGTGGATCAAGACCGTCTACCGATTGAAACGGATGTTCTTCGATGGTGGGAACAGAACAAATTCAACGATCTGGATTTATATAACTTGGCTTGTATAGCTCTGGCAGTACCATGCACTCAAGTCAGCGTGGAACGAGCGTTCAGTGGATTCGCGCAGGTGTTTACCTCATTTCGCACCAGATTAGGAAAATCGAGAATGGAGATGATACTTTTAATTAAACTAAATTCAGATTTGTTCCGCACATATGATGTTGAAATCGCTCCTGATAACACCTCATCTCAATAATATACGATACATCCGTTTTACAAATGCAATTAATAATCGCAGTAAATACATTATTATGAATTATTATATTCTAGGCTTATTTTGTTGAAACCAGTTCAAATGACCAGATAGTCGGCACGCCATCTCGGCCTACAGTTGAAGAGTTGCATGTTGTATATTTTATACGTTCATGAAAAGTATTTAGACCTGTTCTAAATGCACTAGCTCAGGTTCAAATAGGTAGAGTAACTATAGAAATAAACAAATATGCTATTCGCATTGATCCTTGGTCCACGGCTGCTCCAAAATTCACTAGTGGTGTGCTTACTTTCTGGTGTAGGACAGTTTTTTCGGCGAAGTAGCAGTACTCTGGTTTTAAAAGACCTGTGGTGACCTAGAACTGCAAATTCAGGTTGCTTGAGAGACATTTTAGCGACATTTTTATCTTTTTTGCTTTCATCGGAGTATCGGTTTGAATCACAATTTGCTATGTGATCACACGCCACAACCCGTAACTCCGGAACCGGAGTCGGATCGGGATAAAATTGAATAGCCATTTACGGGGACGCAACATCTTTTATTTGAGACCAAGTCGTTGGTTCGGTCTAGGCGTCTCCGAGAAACCGATGTGACTGTTATTCTGAATTTGGATACTTCCGCCGGGGCTTCCGGAACCGACGATGGTGGCCAATATGACCAAAGAGACTTTGAATAGCTGTTAGTGACCTGTTAGTGCAGTTGTGGTCACATTTTGGAAAAATGTTCACCATTATACATTCATTGCAGAATTTATTAAAATCGACATTTTCTGCGTGATCGTACTCATCACCCTGTAATTCCGGAACCGGAAGCTGGATTCATTATAAATTCAATGGGAGCCTATGGGAACGTTTGGGACTAAGTTTGTGAAAATCGTTTCAGCCATCTCTGAGAAAAGTGAGTTAGATTGTGTTCGCGTACACACACAGACGCACATACACACACACATACATACACACAGATATTTACCGAACTCGACGAGCTGAATCGAATGGTATATGTCACTCGGCACTCCGGGCCTTTGTAAAAAGTAGATTTTCAGAGCAATTGCAATACCTTTCTATTGAGAAAGGCAAAAACATGACGACAGCAGCGCACCTGGTGGAGATATCCCAACTACCCTTGAAACGTAGAATGCTGAAGATGGACGTCTGTTCTCTGTGATACCTTTATCACTACTATCAAAATGATGCAAAACCTATTAAAATGGGTGCAAATTAAAGATTATAGTATTTTTGTTTCGAGTGCTTCACCGTCGACACGTGGCTCATCAAGTTTGTGGCTGGCGAGCCATTGTGTATAAGTGCAAAGTGTACTAAACATGTAATCAACATTTCCACAATTATATTGAACATAACCAGCCATAGTAATAGTTTGGAGAAGTGAGAAAGGCACGATTGCACCACTAGGTGGTTTAAACAGGTTTTTTTTGAAATATACGTGAAAATTTGCTGATTTTTTTTCATGGCATAAACCACTTCAATTTATTTTAGATACTTGTCGTAATTGATATTACTATTAATATTACCCTACATCATAATTGTGTTGATATACGCCAGGGAAAGGATATTTTCGTATTTAAAGAAGTTCATTGAACACAATTCTCTTTCCAGGGGTTTCGAAAAATCAAATGTTTCATTAGAATGGTTCCATTTTTACAGAATCAAGAATTCAAACATAAGTATTATTCAGGTCAAATAGTTTTACATGAAAAAACTGAATCAAAAGTAATGCATTTGATATTGCATGATATTATTAATTTAAACTACGTACACTATCGATATCAATAAAACCGACTACAACGTCAATATACCAACATATATCCTTCGTCAGACATTATATACACTGTATGATAGCTCTGAAGAGAAACTAATTGAACTGCTCAGTTTTCAACTGTGCACAAAATTTCAAAGCTCACTTGTTCCAAAATTTTTAAATACAGTCGCCTTGCTGTGCTCCGTTCGCTATGTGCTCCTTTTAACAAGGTGTAAATATTCGAATAGTTGGCAAGGAGATATACTACATGGAGAATAACTTGGAAGAAATTCACGCGAGTGATATAAGAGAACGAAACATTACTGCGTGCCTACTTGGTTGTTGAGATTTTCTTACTCCATACATTAGGCTTCAGAGGAGCGATATGAAACAGACAAACAAACGAAAACAGTTTTTTATGCAACTCTGCATCGAATTATAAATTTCGTTCGACGGTTAATTTCAAAATTATTCGACTTCTGCTAACCTGCACTAGAACTCTTCGACGTGGCGTTTTGAAATGTGCGTGTAGCTCCTTATAGATAAGACGATAAAGAATATAAAAAATGGCATGTAAAACTCGAGTATACCTGTTTTTCGTACGAGATAAAACTTGCTTTCTTGTCCTCATATGGTTTGTGTGCAACATGGGCCATAATATTGCACATAAAGGTCGAAAAGTTTACTCAAATTATTGAGATGTATGCAAGAGGAACATGGCGGCCTTTTACACTGCTTTCATTTTA
>NC_080670.1:100052090-100095090 GCF_030247195.1 Topomyia yanbarensis | reverse complement strand
AGAATGGGAATGAATCGCAAATTGTAAATAGGAATAAATGTTTGATGAAGTGAAAAGTTCTGTTCTGTGTTAAAGGAGGTTTCCCGTACGGTAGATGTAGTAATTGTGATTTGGTGGAGTCTTTGGGGTCTAGTTGACTTCGGTCGGTATTCTTTTCTCGTTTTTGTCTTTTGCTGGGAGGTTGGCCCCGATACCAACAGGAACCACTCTCGAATCGAACGCTGGTTCGTCAATTGGTCGGATTGGACTCTGCCAGTGATGAAAAACCCCCGCGAACAGAATCTTTGCTTCGGAACTAGTTTGTATTGATCATTTCGGATATTTCTCGGGTTTATTATACGCACGGCTCGGACGGTTGTGATCAGCTAGCTTGCTTCCTTTCTACATTGAGGAAAACCAGAACCTTCTCCTGAAGGGTCTCACAAGGCCGGGCAGCTCTAAACCAGGTGGGTGGTCTCTCAACTGAGAGTGGCGCATAAACCACCCACTTACTTACCTCGGAAGCTCGTTAGGCCGGCCAGTTACAAAGTGGTCTGACTATGCTGGGGTATAGCGATGACAGCTATGCTGCGGTGCGTTTTTTTAGTGTTTGTTTTGGGTCGAGTGAGGAAGGGGGCCATCGAGGAGGCAAGAAAATGACGAACCACGGCAGTGAACAGACGCCCAAATATTCGATCTTTTTGGGACAGTTTACCGCCACTAGTGCCAGTGAGGTAGAGTGTGCGCGTGCGACGGCAAGTTATACCGTTGAAAGTGCCGGCCCGTGGTTCGGGCACACGTAAGTACGGTGTTGATTCGCCATAAGGGGATAGCTAATCGCTAAGGAGTGCTCTCGCTTCTCCGGCTAAACGAGGAGTCAAAACACCGACTGTTCTCACTGTGGAGGATCAGTCGAACGAGCCTAGCTCTCCTCCACAGTTAATCGCCAAGGAGAACGAAGCAGGGCGGACAAAGTTTCCCCCTGGGAAGTGCACTGCGGTGACTTCCGGGATCGTTTACGGCGAGTAGACGATCCGGCGATTCATCGCCAACGTCGCTAGGGAGGTTCCAACAAAGGAGCAAAGCTCACCTCCCTAGCTAAAAGTCAAGGACCGCTGCCGGAGCAGCCAACGAAAATCAGGAGAACTCGGCCGTTTCTGTCCCGGCCGGTCGGAAGGAACTGCCCGCCTTTCCGCCCGCAGCAGTGAAACAGCTGCAGTAGCAGTGAAGTGGAGAGTTGGAGGGCAATAAAAGTCGGTAAATTTAGTAAATTACTTGTTTGTTTACTTTTGTTATTTGTTGTTACGAAAATTCGAAATTCCGGTAGAGGCACCTAGGCCGCCCTGAAAAGAAGGGTACGCCGGGCAAACAAGAACCCGAGTAGTGGGCAAACCGGTACTTACAAATGTAGTGCACTACTTTCTGCGTATAATAAAAATAAACATGTCTCATAAATGATCGTGTTTATGACCAATGGAGCCAATAGCACCTTTTATTACCAGTAACGAATTAGCTTTATAAACAAATCAAATCATATATACATATAATTACAGTGCTTTCAGATCCATTTATACGTAGGAAAAAACCGCACAAACTAACTATTCTATTTATTTGCAGGATTCGAGAATTACGACGACGACTATGAATGGGATACTTCTCGTGGAATTCGTGTAATGGGAATAGCGTTTGTTCCTGATTTCTCCCAAGCAGCGTTTGCAGCTGTGATTACTCCAGAGGGAGATGTTAGTGATTATTTACGAATTCCTCATTTACTTAAACGAAAAAATACATATAGAGAAGACGAAAAATCAATGAAAGTATCAGACCTCCAGTCAATCACCGATTTTATGCGGAATAAGAAACCTCATGTAGTTATTGTCGGAGGTGAATCAAAAGAAGCCCTTATGGTTAAAAAAGACTTGCAGGATTGTGTAAAGAGCCTTGTAGAAGAGGAGCAATTCCCTGAAATCTCAATTGAAATCACGGATAATGAATTAGCAAAAATTTATTCAAATTCCATTAAAGGTGCTAATGATTTTCGTGAATATCCTTTCCTACTGCGACAAGCAATTTCGTTAGCTAGGAGGATCCAAGATCCTCTGATTGAGTTTTCTCAGCTTTGCACAGCCGATGATGAAATACTATGCTTGCGTTATCACAGCTTGCAAGACCACCTGGTAAGAGAAGAACTTCTGGAAAATTTATACATCGAGTTCATCAATCGAACTAATGAAGTGGGAGTCGACATCAACCTTACAGTTCAGAATTCACGCACAATCAATTTGATGCAATTTATTTGTGGTCTTGGACCTAGAAAAGGTTTAGCCCTCATCAAAGTCCTCAAACAAACAAATCAGCGGCTGGAAAATCGAACTCAGCTCGTCACTGCTTGTCACATGGGTCCTAAAGTATTCATTAACTGTTCAGGATTCATAAAAATAGATACAAATTCTTTAGGCGATAGCACTGAAGCTTATGTGGAGGTTTTAGATGGATCGCGAGTTCACCCTGAAACATATGAATGGGCCCGTAAAATGGCTGTTGACGCTTTGGAATATGACGATGAAGATGCAAATCCTGCTGGAGCTTTAGAGGAGATTTTAGAGTCACCGGAACGTCTGAAAGATTTAGATTTGGATGCGTTCGCTGTTGAACTTGAGCGACAAGGCTTTGGTAATAAGAGTATTACTCTGTATGACATTCGAGCGGAATTGAATTCAAGATACAAAGATCTTCGAACCCCGTATTGCTCTTTAACACCAGAAGAGCTTTTTGATCATTTAACAAAGGAAACCCCAGAAACTTTGTACGTCGGAAGAATCATGCTCGCTACTGTTACTGGCATTAGTCATCGCAAACCACAGGGTGATCAATTGGACCAGGCTAATCCTGTTCGAAATGATGAAACTGGTCTTTGGCAGTGTCCATTTTGTATGCAAAATGAATTCCCTGAATTGTCGGAGGTATGGAATCATTTTGATGCCGGAGAATGTCCTGGGCAAGCAACTGGAGTGCGACTAAGATTCGATAATGGACTTTCTGGATTTATACACATTAAAAACATTTCTGATAAACATGTTAAAAATCCAGAAGAACGGGTGCAAATTGGACAAACAATTCATGTACGGGTTATTAAAATAGATGTCGATCGATTTGCTTTAGATTGCTCCTCAAAAACCTCTGATTTAGCTGATAGAAATAACGAATGGCGACCACGCAGAGATCAATTCTATGACCAAGAAGCTGAAAATAAAGATAATAAAATGGAAACCGGTGTCAATAAAAAATCACAGCGGCAACAATATACAAAAAGAGTTATAGTTCACCCATCATTCCATAACATTTCATATGCTGAAACTTTAAAAATGTTGGAAAAACTTGATCAGGGTGAGGTAATAGTTCGGCCTTCCAGTAAAGGAACTGATCATCTTACAGCAACATGGAAAGTAACTACTGATATTTATCAGCACGTTGACATACGAGAAGAAGGTAAAGAAAATATATTTAGCTTAGGACAATCGCTGTGGATTGGAAATGAAGAATTTGAAGATTTAGATGAAATTATAGCTAGATACATCAATCCTATGGCATCCTTTGCAAGAGACATCTTAAGCTATAAATATCACAAAGACACAAACGGTGGCATGAAGGATAAAGCAGAAGAAATTTTAAAAGAAGAAAGGAAAAAAAATCCAAGTAAAATACATTATGTGTTATCGGTAACCAAAAACTATCCAGGCAAATTTCTTTTGTCGTACTTGCCTCGAACCAAATTTAAGCACGAGTACGTAACCGTCACACCTGATGGCTATCGTTTTAGACAACAATGTTTTGATTCAGTACATTTATTACTGAAATGGTTTAAGGAACATTTTCGAGATCCAATACCTTCTCCGACTAGCACCCCCCGGGCAAATTCAACATCATTGCGTACACCATACTCCGGAACACCAAAATATAAAAGTAAGTAACCTATCCCTTATTTTAATGTACTTAATTAGGGGCTGCTTGGGTGCTTTCACATATTGTCAGAACAAAACTAACTTTACGAAACGAAGAGCTAATAAAATTCCATCAATCTTAAGGGGTTACATGTGTTGAGATGGGGGAAAACAGGGAAAAGTTTAAATTTTTGTAAAGGTATGTAGCCATATTGCTATGAAATACTTTTATACGTCTATTGTAGTACAATGTCCAGTTTACAAAATCAACTTGAGAACATAAAAAACTGTTTTAATCCACCTAGTGGTGCAATTGTACCTTTCTCATTTCTCCAAACTATGGCTCATGGCTGGTTATGTCCAATTTAATTGTGGAAATGTCGCTTGCCAGTCACGAACTTGATGTGTTGACGGTGAAACACTTCAAACAAACAAAAAATCTTTAATTTGCACCAATGTTAATAAATTTTGCATAATTTTGATAGTGGTGATAGCGGTAATAAATTGAATGAAACATTGCTGTGTAGCCACACTTTTCAACCCGTAACTCCGGCACGGCAATCCCGATTGATCCGAAGTCGATAGAAGCCGATGGGAAGATTGTACTTTTCATTCAAGAGTAGAATTTGGGAAAATTGGTCCAGCCATCTCTCAGAAACAGAGGCAATATTATTTGTCACATAGACACGCACAAACATTTCCCAATCTTGTCCAACTGAGTCATCTCTCCGGGACTCGGCAAAGAAAAGCAAATCGGTAAATCTGAAATCACAAAAAAATCCCAGTGTTACCGAGAGTGAAGCGAGTAAAGTGATTATGACGACAGTTCTTACGGCATTTAATTAGCAAGGGACTGGAAGGTGAAGTATATTTTTCAATATTAAGAGCCATAGTACTCAAGGGAGAGCAAGGAATTGAGGGGAGAACGTTTAGAAAAGCGTGGAAGGATCATATATGCAAGCTTAGAGCTTACCGGCGACTTAACTTTTTGTCTGCTACCGTAGGAGTCAAGATCTTTTGGCATTAGAAATGCGAATCACCTGAGTCTACGGCATGTCCGGACAAGCGTAAAGTAACTTGTTACTTCATGCTGTCGGAACCGACAAAAAGTTAAGTCACGGTAAACTTCCACACTAAGCATTTGCGACGTTGAAACTCGTTGAATGAGCCAGTTTTTTGTTTTTTGTTCCCTCACCAATTGCCTGCCTGAGTGATTTTATTTTATCGAATATTGTGACTGTCTCAGCGTTTGTGATATCGTCGCTGTTGTGCTATCTTATGACAAACGCCCGCACACACACACGGAGCTGAACGATTTGGGGGAAAAGGCGGTAAGAGTCAGGCGTACCCAAAAAGGTGAGATGCTTCTCGAGCTGAAGAATAATACTACGACTAGTAGCTCGACCTTGCAGGAGACTATTACTAAATCAATGGGTGAAAAGGCAGAAGTTAAAGCCTTAAGCCCGGAGCTGGTAATTGTGTGCAAGGACCTTGACGAAATCACGACGGAAGACGAGCTGAGAAGTGCCATGAAGCAGCAGTGTAACCTGGGCGAGGTGCACATGACTATCCGGTTAAGGAACGGATACGGAGGAACCGCTGCAGACAAGGCAGCTGTTGTGGCAGTCGGTCTCGGAGTCGAGGACAGATGTCGTCCTCCTATCAGACCGTACAACATACCTGCCGGCAACGGCAATTGGGTGTCGGACGGGCCTGGGATAGCGGACGGGCCTGGGATGGTGGACGGGCCTGGGATGGTGGACGGGCCTGGGATGGTGGGTTCCCAGTTCAAGAGATAATACACTCTTCCGCCGAGGGTGTTGCGATTGCCAAGATCAATGGTGTGTTCTATTGTAGCTGCTCCACCAAGGTGGCCCATAAAGCAGTTCAACCAGATGATCGACAGGCTCTCGTCAGACCTAGTGGGCCGGAAACCGGTAGTTATAGCGGAAGACTTTAACGCTTGGGCAGTAGAGTGGGCAGCCACTGTACAAATAGCAGGGGCCAAGCGCTAATGGAGACGCTTGCGAAACTCGATACTCTGCTAGCTAACAATGGCTCCGCTAGCACGCAATTGGGTGTCGCACGGGCCTGGGATGGTGGCAATCTGTATCTAGCTAACAATGGCTCTGCTAGCACATTCCGTAGAAACGGGGTGGAGGCATGGATTGACGTAACATTTGCCAGCCCGAGTCTGGTTCCAGGCATGGACTGGAGGGTAGAGGAAGGCTACACCCATAGATAGCATAGATCGTTTAGCAATCCGCTTTAGGATCAATTATGGTGTGCAGCTCCCGAGGGCAGGAGATCCCTGTCAGGTATGCGGGTGGAAGTCCAATCACTTCGACAGCGAAGCTTTCACCGCGGCCCTGGGACTGGAGGCCGACACCGACAGTCTAAGCGAGGATGCGCTGGTAGCCGTTCTATCACGCGAGTGCGACGCCACTATGCCGAAGAAAACCCTGCCAAGAAACGGCAGATGCCCGGTATACTGGTGGAGTGCCGAGATTGCAGCTCTACGATCAGCCCTCCTCAGAGCTAGACAATGCCGCGAAAACTGGAACCACTCAACAAACGGCGTCCAGCTTACTGGTGGCACGAGACGCTTAGTACACTACGCACTGCTTGTCTCATAGCCAGAAGGCGGGCTCAAAGAGCAATGTCGGAACCAGATAGAGAAGAGCGTAAGGCAGCGTTTCGGGAAGCTGGGGCCACTTTAAAACAGGAGATCAGACTTAGCAAGTCAGATTGCAACAAGGAGCTATGCCGAGAGGTAGACGCCAATCCCTGGGGTTACGCATAGTGAGTCGCGATGGCGAAAATGAAGAGCCCAACGTCGTCAGCCGAAATGTGTCCGAGCAAGCTGAAGATAATCGTCGAGGGTCTTTTCCCGAAGCACGATCCAACTATATGGCCACCGACACCGTACGGCGAAGAAGAAGGAACAAACACGGATCGGTAAGTGACTAACGACGAGCTAGCAGAAGCAACGAAGCGCCTAAAATCAAAGAAAGCCCCTGGTCTGGATGGAATACCAAACGTGGATTTGAAAGCTGCGATTCAGGATAGTGCTGCAGAAATGCCTAAACGATGGCAACTTTCTCGAAATGTGGAAGATCCAGAAGCTGGTGTTGCTGCCAAAGCCAGGGAAGCCACCTAGCGATCCGGCCTCGTACAGGCCTATATGCCTGCTGGATACATTCGGAAAATTCCTGGAAAGGATCATTCTTAACAGGTTGACGAAATTCACGGAAGGTAGGCGCGGACTGTCCAAGATGCAGTTCGGTTTCCGCAAAGGAGCATCGACAGTGGATGCAATTCGGACAGTGCTCGAGAGTGCTGAGAAGTCATCTAAACAGACAGGTCACGATAGATATGAAGATGTGAAGAACGCGTTCAACAGTGCCAGCTGGGAAGCCATCGCTGCAGCGCTGCATAGAATGGGAGCTCCCGACTATCTTTGCCAGATCCTGAAAAGCTACTTTCAGAGCAGAGTGCTGCAGTGAGAGACGAGCGAAGGGCAGAAGTCAATGTGAGTCACAGCGGGCGTGCCTCTTGGCTCCATTCTATTGGTCCATTGGGGTCTTAATGTTGCAGCTATCTAGGAAAATGAAAATCATGGGTTTCGCGGACGACGTGTCACTAACGGTGTTGGGTGAGACACTTGAAGAAGTGGAGGTGTCGGTGACGGAGACAATAGACGCGATCGAGAGCTGGATGCAAGGGGTTAAGCTGCAAATAGCTCACCACAAGGCGGAGTGGTGTTGGTCAGTAACTGCAAAGCAGTTCAGCGGATGCAGATCGACGTTGGAGGGGACGTGATTGCATCGAAGCGTGCACTGAAGCAAATGGGAGTTTCGACAACCACGTTGACTACACCTATGAAAAGTCGGCGAAGGCAACGAACACAATAGCGAGAATCATGCCAAACGTCGGCGGCCCGAGAAGCAGCAAGAGACGTCTGCTATCTACTGTTTCGTCATCGATACTCCGTTATGGGGTTCCTGTCTGGAGTGCTGCGCTGAAAACCAAGCGGAACCGTGAAAAGCTAAACATGACATTCCGGCTGATGGCCGTACGAGTCGTGAGTGCCTACAGAGCAATATCGTCGGAGGCAGCATGCGTTATCGCCGGGATGATCCCCATCTGCATCACCCTGGCGGAGGACGAAGAATGCACGTAACGCTAGGAGACTGGTTCGAGCGGTCTCGTTGGCTAAATGGTAGCAGGAGTGGGACAGCGCGGAGAAAGGAAGGTGAACCCACCGACTCATCCCAAATGTGAACTTCCGATTGATGCAGTTTTTGTCCGGGCACGGGTGCTTCCGGAGTACTTGCATCGGTTTGGACATGCTTCGTCACTCCTTTGTCCAGAGTGTGCGACTGTGCAGGAGACACCGAAACACGTGGTCTTCGAATGCCCTAGGTACGAAGAAGCTCGTAGGGGTATTCCTGGTATGACAGGTGACAATGTCGTCGAAGAGATGTGCCACGACGAACATACCTGGGACGCTGTCAGCAGAGTGGTTACGAGCATATTCTCCGAGCTGCAGAGGAAGTGGCGAAGGAACCAACAAGAAGCCACAAATCGGGTTTCGAGAAAAAATCCGCCGCCGGGGAACTCTCTGACTGTGTAGACTAGGTCCACCGCCGGGGACCAGTTGAGTAGTACGTGACGTAGCACCGAATTTGGGTCGCCTGTGAACAAGACGTCAAGCTTCACTGGAATCGCCGTACCGATCTCGACATCCTACCGGGTAGCTCGTGCGTCAGCTAGATCCACCGCCGGGGATTAGACCGAGTAGACTGCGTCGCTCAGCTAGCAGTGAGTCGTTGGGGCGCTGGTGAACCGGAAGTTACTCTCCACCCGGAATCGCCGGATAGACCTCAGCACCTACTGGATGGCCCGTTGAGTAGGCTAAATCCATCACTAGGGTTGTGGTACCGGTAATACCGGTACCGAAAATCCCGGGAATTCCGACCCATTTTTGGTACCGTAATAGCGGTACTGAACAAAAGCCAGTATCGGTATTTTCGGTACCATTCAATTTTTTTATGAAAAATATGTGGACTCTCTAGGGGGACCTGTTTCAAAATTTCGGTCTGCAAGATGACTGATAATTATATTAATTACCTTCTATAAGTTAAATATTACTAGCTTCCGTTGTACTGAACAGTATGTTTAAATTCCTGCTTTATTTTGTCGAAATTAAATTTAAACGATTGTGTGCTAAATTTCAATATATTCACATCTAGCGTAAAAGACGTAAAAATTTGCCTTGAATTTTTTTATTAGCGACATTCTGATAGGTTTCATTATTCACTGGGTGGCGCGTAATAAGACTATGGTCTAAGTCATGTCTTTGGTTTGCTCTTTAACCTTTATTTATAAAATAACGAACAGCGATTTAGTAGCTAACAATTTTAGAATTGGTGAACTACTCCAAATGGAGCGATTTGTAAATATTGGGGATCGGGAAATTCAGCAAAACTCCATAGTTTACAGGAAAGCAAGAAGCCTTGGTATGCAGGTCGAAACCAATTTACAGAAAATCAAGAGAGGAACTGCGAATAACCTGCTCGGATTTACTGCCATTCTCGCTTTGATTTACTGTTGTTGATAGTGTTTCTTACATTTACCATCTGAAGTCGACAAAAGTCGCACCGCTTAGCAGTTATTGATTTCAAAGTGGCCTAGATTTTGAAATAAAAGAAGGTGCCGCATACGAAAAATATTTTCTGTTGAAATGAGTCATGCCATTTCGAATCAATTGAAAACAATAAACATACTTTTTTGATCAGCACAAATCAATTATCTGAGAATAAGGTCATCAATTTGAGCATTCAATTTCACTTTGAAGCTTATTTCGAATATTTAAAAAAATATTCTGAGGGCTTCAGTACCGTAGTACCGGTTCTCGCCAAAAAGGGTCGGTACTGCGAACCCTAGTCATGACCCTATTCGCTTCGTTTCTGCCACATTCAACGAAGTGTTTGCGGATTTTGACTTCAACGTGTCATCTACTACTTTCAAGAACCGGCTCTTAAGGAGCTTTTGATTTGCCTGAAATTTAGATGGAGTCTCTCCAGAAAACTTTTCACGATTCTCTCCGCATTTACCGCTCCGTGCCTTGTTTCTATAATGGGTAACTATATAACCCTATTGTTTGCGCAAAAAGGCGGACAGCAAGATGAACCCCGTTCAAAAGAACAAAGTTTGGAAGAACAGATCCGGCGAATGGCTCGAGATGAGGCCAATGGAAGAAAAATGTTTTCTTATACTCCTCGATTGTTGCTTAACCCTCCGGAAGTCGCGTTTATGGTCCACTGAACGAGCAGCCACTGGTGCCCTAAGACGATTTCGCTTGATTTTCAGAGCAGCGTGCACTCAGTGCACTATCAGGAATCAGAATATATTGGCTTAAATGGCACGTTCCCCGTATGTAGTCGGGGATTTGTGCCTTGCCGTGTGTTTTCGGAAGGAAAGGACAAGGAAGTGTGGGGAAGTAGAATTAGAAGGGTGGGAAAAATAACAGCACAAAAACAAAAATAATTTTTATTTATTTATTAACAGATTGAGGCCGAACTGGCCTATGCCGTATACAAAAGATTCCTCCGTTCCACTCGGTCCATGGCCGCGCGTCGCCAGCCACGCAGTCTGCGAAGGGTCCGCAAATCGTCTTCCACCTGGTCGATCCATCGTGCTCGCTGCGCGCCACGTCTTCTTGTACCGGTCGGATTGCAATTGAGAACCGTTTTCACCGGGCTATTGTCCGACATTCTGGCTACGTGCCCGGCCCACCGTAGTCGTCCGATTTTCGCGGTATGACAGATGGGCGGCTCCCCCAACAGCTGATGCAACTCATGGTTCATTCGCCGTCTTCCATCTGCACTCCACCGTAGATGGTACGCAGCACTTTCCGTTCGAAGACACCAAGTGCGCGTTGGTCCTCCACGAGCATGGCCCAGGTCTCGTGCCCGTAGAGAACTACCGGTCTAATCAGCGTCTTGTAGATGGTCAACTTCGTACGACGGCGAACTCTGTTCGACCGAAGTGTCTTGCGGAGGCCAAAGTAAGCACGATTTCCTGCCACGATGCGTCTACGAATCTCTCTGCTGGTATCATTGTCGGCGGTCACCAGTGAGCCCAAGTACACGAACTCTTCAACCACCTCGATTTCGTCGCCACCGATGCAAACTCGAAGCGGGCAGTTCTCATTCTCTTCTCGTGAACCTCTTCCTATCATGTACTTTGTCTTCGACGTGTTGATGGCATGTCCGACGCGCTTGGCTTCTCTTTTCAGTCTGATGTAGGCTTCCTCCATCTTCTCAAAGTTTCGTACAATAATATCAACGTCATCGGCGAAGCCAAGTAGCTGAACGGACTTTGTGAAAATCGTACCACTCGTGTCGATCCCTGCTCTTCTTATTACACCTTCCAGCGCGATGTTGAATAACAGACACGAGAGACCATCACCTTACCGTAACCCTCTGTGTGATTCGAAGGGACTCGAGAGCGTCCCTGCGACACGTACTACGCACATCACCCGATCCATCGTCGCCTTCACTAATCGCGTCAGTTTGTCCGGGAATCCGTACTCGTGCATAATCTGCCATAGCTGATCTCGATCGATAGTGTCATATGCGGCTTTGAAGTCGATGAACAAATGATGTGTGGGCACATTGTACTCACGGCACTTCTGCAGTACTTGACGAAGAGCGAACACCTGGTCCGTGGTGGATCGTTCGCTCATGAAACCCGCCTGGTACTGCCCCACGAACTCTTGCAATTGGTGATAGTCGACGGCATAGTATTTGGGAGAGTACCTTGTAGGCGGCGTTCAGCAGGGTGATTGCTCGGTAGTTACAGCAATCCAGCTTGTCGCCCTTTCTGTAGATAGGACACACGACACCTTCCATCCACTCCTCCGGTAAAATCTCCTCCTCCCAAATCTTGGTAATCACCCAGTGCAGCGCTTTAGCCAGTGGCTCGCCACCGTGTTTTAGTAGCTCGCTTGGTATTTGGTCAACCCCAGCGGCTTTATTATTTTTGAGCCGGCTAATCTGCTCCTGGATTTCTTGGAGATCCGGAGCCGGTAGTGTAATGTCTTCCGCGCGTGCTCCCAAGTACGTTACCGTGCCATCCTCGTCGTCTGCTGCATCGCCGTTCAGGTGTTCTTCGTAGTGCTGCCGCCACCTCTGGATCACCTCACACTGGTCCGTGAGAAGATTCCCGTTTGTATCTCTGCACATGTCGGCCTGTGGTACGTGGCCCCTGCGCGAGCGGTTCAACTTCTCGTACAGTTTCCGTGTGTCTTTAGCGCGGTACAGCTGCTCCATCGCTTCGCGATTTCGGTCTTCCTGCTGGCGCTTTTTGGTCCGGAAAACCGAGTTCTGCCTGTTCCGTGCCTGTTTATATCGCGCCTCGTTCGCCAAACAACAGGTAAATTAAACTCACAAGTAGTTCAACTTGCCTGCGAATAAGCCTAAAGCTCTTTACCACATTGGATAAGAAACTTTAGTATGTCTCTGAGTTTCAGTCGTCCAAACATGATTTCGTCTATATAAGGACGGCCGAAGACTCGAAATCGCAATTGCACTACCGCTGGACAGGTGCATATCAGATGATATGAGGTTCCGTAGTCGGATTCATAGAGATCACATGAAAAGGACTCAGCGCGCTGAATAGTTGCCATGTGATAATTGAGTTTGCAGTGGCCGGTTAAAGCCCTGGTCAGCATGCCGCAGTGGAGCTTCGAAAAATGTAGGAGATTTTTCGAAATAATTGGGCACGGTTGTTCTAGAAACGCCTTTGTTTGGCGACACGTTTGTAGATTTCTCCAATAATTGCGGTGCTCGGAGGAAGCCCAGGACCGTATTTTTTCCCTTATCCAACTTGTCGAAATTGGCAGCGCGGGCTCAGGACCAACGAAGTTAATAGCTGAACCTGCCCTGGCCAATTCGTCAGCCCATTCATTTCCAGTAATACCGGAATGTTTGGGCACCCAGACAAGGTAGATAGTGTTGACAATACTTAGTTCTTCGATTTGGGTTCGGCACGCGATCACTAGCTTGGACCGGGAATTGTCTGAGTTAAGGGCCTTGATTGTAGCTTGACTATCGGAGCAGAAGTTTATAACTCTGCCGGACAAAATCAGTTGAAGGGCCGATTGTACTCCGCACATAATCGCAAACATTTCTGCTTGGAATACAGTACAGTATCTACGTTGTGAGTGAGATTGTTCCAATCTCATTTCACGACATTAGACACCAGCACGTCCCTCCATCAGAGAACCGTCAGTGTAACAGACCACTTGCGTTTGTTGTTGTCTTTCCATATAGCCAGACAATTACTCATCTCGAGAGGGAATCTTCACATGGAATGTCCTGTAAGGAAAACTACATGTGAATGTTATATCGCTGGTAGCAAGAATGTCTTCACTCCATGCAATCATTTGTGACCACAGTCGTGTATGACTGGTAGCAAGATCAATATGGTTACTGTTCCAAAGCCCAGTAATCTGCAGCCTGTAACCACATGATAGGGCTTCTTGTTTAAGGTGAAGGTGTAATGGTTTGATATTTAGAAGTGCCTCAAGAGCAGCAGTCAGAGTCGTGGTGGATTCCAGTGCACTAGCGCGACTGCCGGAAGGTTAACGCAATTCCTTGCATACCAGAATTTTCACTGACTGAAGCGAAGGGTTTTGGAGCCAATCCCATATTTTCCCTCCCGCAGACTACACCATCAATCTGTACTTCCCGGGCGGGTACGTATTTTTTGCAATGGGGAATACAGTTTACGTACTTGCCCAGTACACGTGCTATTGGTAAACTCCGCTAGCGTATGGCGGATCTCAATAGTAGCATGTCTGTAATAATATACGTACATGGAACTATTGAGAACCAGAGCTACAGGTCCAAAGCCCTGGTAAAGGAGGATGGTTGTGATGATCTGGGCCGCGGTCACCACGTAAAGCAAGATAGGTCATAACCCCAATTTCAAGGCGTGAAGCGACCCGTGTCGAGGGATGAGTGATCGAGGGAGTGAAAAAGATGCTCTCGATCGTTAACGGAGCCTGTGGGGTACCTGGGCAACCCGCACAGTAAGCGTCCCTTACCACGTTAATGCGGAGCTCTGGCGTGGCGGACATTTATTCTCGCGCTACTCGTGGGTTCAAACATGGAGATAAACAAAAACAAACAAACAGAGGTGCCAAACCCCTTTGCTAGAGGTGGTTAGGCGAGGTCTCCCTCCCGTGGGGAGAGTAGTGGAGCGACGAGTGCTGCATCTGATAGCACCAGTGACCCCCCAGTAGTGGTAGGAAATAGCCCTACCAACGCACTGGACGGGCCACTATCCGCGATGCGCAAAGTGATGGAGCAGCTCGATTCAATAATCGAGTTCACTAGCGCAAAGCAAAACATAAGCAAGGAGTTAAAGCAGAGCCTCCTGGTGCTCCGGAAAACTGTTCGTGTCGCAAGATTCTATCAAGTATCTTCCCGGAATGGAAATTTTCTTGATGGACCCTGGTTGTTGATGGAATATTCCAAGTATATCTGGTTACGTTCTTTTGAAGGAAAGGCTATGTCTGTAAATTGAACCAGTCCGTTTTTTTTGTTAACTGGTCTTGTCATGATTTAAAATATTAATTATCTTCTAGATAAATCGTTCAGCTCACACCTTTGTGGGGGTATGAGGTGGGACCATCATCATTAAGACAGGAACAGCTGGCTTATGCCAAGAGGGTGGAATGTCGGGAGAAGTCCGACAGAGAAACCCAGACAGTGGCCTCCAAGAGGGAGGGAAGATAGAAGGTCGATACAGGCACTCAGACAGTGGCCTTCACCTTCTATGGAGCAGCCATGTCGCTCGAAGCGGCGGCCGAGTTCCCGTCGAAGGGAAAAGGCAAGGGGGCAAGGGTGCAAAAACGGACAACACACGGCGTGCAACCGTTAAGGCCAGATAAATTTTCAACTTCCATCCAATATTTTGTTGGGTGTGGTGGGCGGGGGGGTTTGTTTTGTGTTAAACCAAAAAACCCTCTCTTGGCTACGCCATTACTTGAGCTCAGTTCCACCTGCAGCTACTGTCAAAATGAAAAAGATGGCGTCATCGTGGACTATACCGTAAATAAGAGAGTAGATCTTGACGGGCTCAATACAGCCTATGCAACAGTTCTTCAAAATCTATTACCCCAAATCATGGCCAAAGACAATAATACACAAAAGACAAATAGCACCAAAAGAACTTTCCAAAGCCATTTTTTTCACCAGATTGTTTCCAAACAATCCTCAGGAGAGATATACTTTTACCGAGCCTACTTGTATTAAATTTACCTAGAGAGCTATTTGTTAATATTTATTGTGCGTATTGTACACATTTTTTCTTAAATTGGAAACGTGTATTCTTAGCTGAACTAGTAGTTTGATGGCGGGTATGGCAATTATAAAAAAATCGATAAAATATTGTAAGACTTTAATAATGCTATCAAAGGTATCCAAAATAAACAGTACATGTATTATAGTTCCAGTCTTTAACAACCAACTGTTTTGTTTGATAAATGTGTATTTTGCCTTTCTCAATAGAAAGGTATGGCAATTGCTCTAAAAACCGACTTTTTTAACGGAGGCCCGGAGGGCCGAGTGACATATACCATTCGATTCAGTTCGTCGAGCTCGGCAAATGTCTGTGCGTGTGTATGTATGTGTGTATGAATGTGCGTTTTTTAGTAAGGTAAAAAAGCTTCAAATGCCTGGCCTGTATTGGCACTGTGTGGGACTTACGACTCACGTTCGTGCCTAACCACTAAAAACATTCCTTACTTTTTTCGCCTTTCTTCCCCACGGAACTACGTCATCGTATTACTTCGTGGGGGGTTCGTTGTGCTTCCGTCGCACCTCTTTCTTCTGCCCTATCTCAGAGCCTCGTTTGGTTCATGGAGTGGCTCGACCTATGAGCTTTGATTTAACTCTCGACTCTTCTCTTGCTTGTTGTCTCCATCCATCTACGTCGCCGTTTAGCTCTCGTCCCCGTGAGCGGTTTAGGCGCTGAGTCATTGAGCCATTTAGCTCGTGTTTCCGTGAGTCATTCAGCTCCGACCTTATCACGATCTACTTGGAACGATGAACTCACACTCCTCCGACCGATAGTTCCCCGACGGAGGAATTTCCCCCGACACCAATACCCGCTTCCTTGAGCCATTTAGCTCCCAGCTTTATCGAGATGAACTCGGATATTATCCTACTCCGACTGAGAGTTCCCCGGCAATGGAATTTCTCTTTGTTCCGGTGTTTGTCTCGTGAGCCAATTAGCTCCCCTTTTCTTCACGATTCTGTCGGGTAGTCCACGGCGGCGAATCAATGCCTCCGTGAATTCCTCGGCGGTAGATTGCTCCCGACCCGATGTACCTTTCTATGAGCCATTTAGCTCCTCGCTTCGTCGACTCGGTCTACTCCCCGGCGGTGGAGCTAGCCTACTCAACGGGCCAGCCATTAGGTACTGAGGTCCATCCAGCGATTCCGGGTGGAGCGTAGCTTCCGGTTCACTGGCGCCCCAACGACCCACTGCTAGCTATTCGACACGGTCTACTCGGTCTAATCCCCGACGATGGATCTAGCCTACTCACGAGCTACCCGGTTGTGTGTCGAGATCGGTCCGGCGAATCCGTTGAAGCCTGACGTCTTGTTCACTGGCGCCCCGACGACCCTAACCTAGTGCTATATCGCGTACTACTCAACTGGTCCCCGGCGATGGACCTAGTCTACACCGTCGGAGAGTTCCCCGGCGACGGAATTTCTCCCGAAACCCGATTTGTGGTTTCCCGCCGGAGTTCTAGCCAGTGGTGCTGCTTTGTTGGTCCCTTCGCCACTTCCTCTGCAGCTCGGAGAGTATACACGTAACCACTCTGTTGACAGCGTGCCAGATACGCTCGTCGCGGCACATCTCTTCGACGATATTGTCCACTCTCACACCAGGCATACCCCTTCGGACTTCCTCGAATCTAGGGCATTCGAAGACTACATGTTCTGGCGTCTCTTGCACGTTCACATACTCCGAACAAAGGGGTGACGAAGCGTGTCCAAACCGATGCAGGCACTTCCGGAAGCATCCGTGCCCTGACAAAAACTGCGTCAAATGGATGTTCACCTCTCCATGTTTCCAATGTACCCAAGCAGACACATTTGGGATGAGTCGATGGGTCCATCTTCCTTTCTCCGCGTTGTCCCACTCTTGCTGCCATTTAGCCAATGAGTCCACTCGGACCAGTCTCCTTGCATTACGTTCATTTCTCCGCTGGTAGCATTCCACGTCCTCAGCCAGAGTGATGCAGATGGGAATCATCCCGACAATTACACATACCGTCTCCGACGATATTGTTCTATACACACTCGCGACACAAACAGCCATTAGGCGAAACGTGCTTGTCAACTTCGTCCGGCGCTTTTAGTTCAGCGCAGCAGCCCAGGCCGGTACTCCATACCTCAGTATTGAGGATGAGACACCCGCCAGGAGACGTCTCGTGCTCCTCCGTGATTCGGCATGATCCTTGCCAATGCGTTAGTTGTCCTCGCAGCCTTCCCACACTATGTATGTGGGCTGTTGTAAGTTAACCGATCGTCGACCACCACACCCAGATGCTTCAGCGTTCGCATCGATGGGATGGACTGTCCCCCGACGCTGATCTCGACACGCTGGATTTTTTTACAGTTGCTGACTAGCACTACCTCAGTCTTGTAATGAGCCAGCTGCAATTGACTTCAGCCATCCAGGTTTCCACGATGTCTATTGTCTCTGCCGTCAACATCTCCCTCTCCTCAAGGGTCTCTCCGGTTATCGTCAGGACAACATCATCTGCAAAGCCGACGATCTTCGCTCCCCTGGGCAGTTCCAGTGCTAACACTCCGTTGTACATAATATTCCAGAGCATTGGGCCGAGTATGGAGCCCTGAGGTACTCCCATCGTGACCCTAATCGACCTCTTACCGATGTTCGTTTCGTAGACCAGTACTCGGTTCTGGAAGTAACATTTCAGAGTCTTGCACAGATAGTCCGGAACCCGCATTCAGTGCAGCGCTACGGCGATGGCCCCCTGCTAGCACTGTTGAATGTATGTATGTGTGTGTATGTGCGTCTGTGTGTTTATGTGACCAAAAATGTCACTCATTTTTCTCAGAGATGGCTGAACCGATTTTGACAAACTTAGTCTCAAATGAAAGGTGCAACGTTCCCATAGGCAGCTATTGAATTTCTAATGGATCAGACTTCCGGTACCGGAATTACAGGGTGGTGAGCACGATCACGCAGAAAATGTCGATTTTAATAAATTCTGCAATGAACGTATAAAGGTGAAATTTTTTCCAAGATATGACCACAACTGCTTCCATTTGTAGTATTAGGTGACTAACATTCGAAGTCTCTTTGGCCACGTTGGCCACCATCATCGGCTCCGGAAGCACCGGCGGAAGTATCTAAATTCAGAATAACATTCACATCGGTTTCAGAAATCGAATTCGTGTTTTTGATGCCAAACATCTTTAAAATGCATGAAACGTCGAGATTTTATGTTATATCGAAATTTTTTTTTATGAAAATCGATTTTTTGGAACTTTCGCCGATTTCGCACCTTTTGGCCTTTCTCAATAGGAAGGTATTGCAATTACTCTGAAAACCGACTTTTTAACGGAGACCCGGAGGGCCGAGTGACATATACCATTCGATTCAGTTCGTCGAGTTCGGCAAATGTCTGAGCATGTGTATGTATGTGTGTGTATGTGCGTCTGTGTATGACCATGTGACCAAAAATGTCACTGATTTTTCTCAGAGATGGCTGAACCGATTTTGACAAACTTAGTCTCAAATGAAAGGTGCAACGTTCCCATAGGCTGCTATTGAATTTCTAATGGATCCGACTTCCGACGGAATTACAGGGTGGTCAGTACGATCACGCAGAAAATGTCGATTTTAATAAATTCTGCAATGAATGTATAAAAGTGAATTTTTTTTTTCAAGATATTACCACAACTGCTTCGGTTTGTAGTATTAGTTCACTAACATCCATTCAAAGTCTCTTTGGCCACATTAGCCACCATCATCGGTTCCGGAAGCCCCGGCGGAAGTATCTAAATTCAGAATAACAGTCACATCGGTTTCTCGGAGATGGCTAGACCGATTCAACCAAACTTAGTCTCAAATGAATTGCGCCGACGTAAATGGCTATTAAATTTCATCCCGATCCGACTTCCGGTTCTGGAGTTACGGGTTGTGGCGTGCGATCACATAGCAAATTGCGATTCAAACCGATACTCCGATGAAAGCAAAAAACGTAAAAATTTAGCTAAAATGTCTGTCAAACAACTTTAATTTGCAGTTCTAGGTCACCGACGGCCAACCAAACTTTCGTTGACTACATTGACCACCATAGACGATTCCGGAAGTGCCCGGGAAAAGCGGCCATCTTTCAAAATTGACGAACTCACATCAGTTTCCCAGAAATGGTTGGGACGATTTTCACAAACTTAGTCCCATATGATAGCTATAATATCCCCACAGATATCTATAAAATTTCGTACGGATCGCTTTTATGGTTCCGGAAATAAAGACTAAACCGTTCGGTCACATATGAAATTCCCATATAAACCGGAACTCAATTTTTTTTTCAAAGGGGGGACCCCATAAATTTTCAGAAATCGAATTCGTATTTTTGTTTCCAAACATCTTTAAAATGCATGAAACGTAAAGATTTTATGTCGTCTCGAAAAAAAAAACCAAATTTCAAAAAAATCGACTTTTTGGGACTTTGCCGATTTTGCACCTTTTGCCTTTCTGAATATTTCAATTCATTATGGCCGTGGCTGGTTTTTCTTTTCAAAATTTTGGAACTCGAATAATGATTTCTTTTGTTGTATATAGTTGTCATGTCGTGTATAATAAAAATGTAACATGTACATTTGGAAGTTTTTAATGAATATGAACAACTCAATAATTCTCCTGTTCATGATTGAGAAAGGAATAATTGCACCCCTAGGTGGATAAAACAGATTTTGCAATAATGCCATAACTGGTGCTATTGCCATAACTGATACTGCTACTCTGTATATAGGTGAATACATAATTATTTTAGCCAATTTCTTTAATACAACCGACTAGTACTTTGACAGAGTGCATAGAACTCCGTCAACATCTTTCGGGTTATATGTACGAAGCATTAAATGTGAGTGGCGTCAATATTCACAATCTGACTCTAAAAAGCGTGGGAGTATGGGTTTTTGCATGCACAGCAATTCAATCGCTTTTAAATTTATTTTTAAATCGCTCTTTTTACAGGTGACGCATTGAAAAAAAGGATCCAAAATGTTCAACCGCACATGTTGACATCGTTATCACAAACGACTGCCCAAACACCCCATTACATGTATACACCTGGCGATTTTGGAAGTATTAGCAACCGCGTTACTACTGTAAGCTACATAATATTTTAATTTTTATACGTTTCTGTTGCATCCACTTTTGTCTGAAAATAGTTTATTAAGGTTATCGTTCACCCGTTAGTGCCATCCAGGGGCGGACCCAGAAAAAAAAATTCGGGAGGGGTCCGAATTTTCGATTTTAAAATGAAAATTGTACAATTCGTAATACGTATTACGTATCTTATTTAATGAATACCAGTTTCGCTGGTCAGTTTTTCTTTGGAATGATTTTGAGTTTAAAACTAATATAAAATTTAAACTTATTTCAAATTTCTCAACAAATAAAATAATTTCGGAGGGGTCCGGGCCCCCAAGATCCTCCCCCTGGATCCACCACTGGTGCCATTAAATATGAACAGCAGAAATCTGTTGTGTAATTGTGCTTATCTCCTTGAATCAAACTACGATTGAATGGTTTGTTATTTTCAGTATAGGAAAATGAGCACCTTTTCATCCTATTCCTTTTTCCACCCTTACCCTTTGGTTAGAGCAGAGTTTGCTATATTTTCTGTTTTATTTAATTTGTTATTTACAGAGCTTGTAAAACGAATGAACTGAGAACGAACGAACACTCACCATTCGTTCTTCCCTTCACGCATACCGTCATCGGGTGTTACTTTACGCCAAAAATAGAGCTTTTTGTAAATTACACTCAACTACGGTCACACAACTTCAAATTACAAACATATGGCAGAAGTACCTCCAAAGACAGTGAATAGAACATTTGAAAAATCGAGATTGGACATGAGATATAAAGAACTAAAACACACCACAGGGCAACTTTACGCCAAAAAGTTTTTTTTTTCCAAAATCATGTCAACCTCTTGATTTCTTGTTAAGGATCGATATTGTCGAGCATAATTCTTAACAAATGTCGTGCTCGTATAAATAAAAAAACTGCGTAACACGCATCCAGTAACCTTGTTTTGGAGAGTCAACAAGTCCTACAATAGAAAACCGCAAGCCGAAAAAAAAGCTGCTATCCTTTTTCATTGAGCCTTATGATAACTCATAATGACAACTTTGTTTAAGTGTCTAGTCTAGTCTAGTCTACACATATACTGCCAATAGATGTAGGAATCCTGGAAACTTGCAGACGTTCGCCTGCAATTTTTCTTGTCAATATTAATGTTTGTGGTATATATGATATGTGACACAATCATGAAAGCTGCCAGGCCAACTATGCAGTGTACAAAGTGAAGATGATTCAAAATTATACGGCAATTAAATTATTCATTTAATGAAGAATTTAATCAACGAGCTATTTCAAACCTTGAATAAGGAAGAAACGTGGGCAACCGTACCGACCGTTGCAATTTGATGGGGTGGGGATTTGATAAATCGTTTGAAGTGATTTGGCTAAGAGGGTTAATGTCACTCCTTTGGTCCTAGGTTCCTGGGATGGGAAGGGACAGAATTATTTAGCCCTGTCCTGGCTAATGAGCCTAGGTTATAGCGCCTTTACTCGCTCATAATGACAACCTTGTTTTAGTGTTTTTCTAAAAGTAGATCTAATTGTGTAATGGAGTGCAAAGGCATTTCGGACAAAAATGCGAAAGGGACTGTTATATTTAATGGGCAAGTCAGTTCATTCATCTTTGATGAGATATCCATTTTCAATACACTGGTCTTTTGTTTATAAATGTTTCAACCTTAAGGTCATTCGCCTACACTGCAGAACTAGTCCCCGCTGGCCTTTCTGTCATTCGACAATGAATTGCTTCAATACACATAGTTTAAATACTTCTGGAAACGATAGCGTTTTTATATTTTTGTACCACTACTCAATTTGAAAATTGTCGATTACAGTATTTATTTTCAAAACTGTCAAACTAATATGCTAATAAAATTGTGCTTTGAATTTGAATCAAATTCCAAAATAAGAATAAATTTTAGATCAAATATATTGATTATGAAACATAAAGTTGAGTAAAGCTTAGCGTAAAATAGCCCCATTTTTAGATAAAATGGACATATAGTCACCAATTACCTAACAATAAAAAGCGAGCAAAAACTACAAACACAAATAATTGCATTACATTGCCAGTTTAATTTTACGTAATCTATATCCTCTTATCTAATAATTTGATTAGTATCCCGATCAGAAAACCATATCAAAAATATTTCAAAATTATTGCTCGATTTGATATTAATATCATATGATCATATAATTTTGATATATGTCGCTTGGAATAAATTATGAATAAAATTTAAATTATATCATGTTTTGATTTGTCAATAATGATATCATATAATATATCATATTTATATCAACCATATTGTCTTTTCAACATAGTAAGAACAACAAAATAATATCTTTCCAAGACAGTTTTACGAAGCTCTAATGATGCCAAGCACTGGCTTCAAATCGCATTACTGGTAGTCTTGTCTTGTCAGGTTGGAATGTAAATACATGAAAGAATGTACGTTTTGTAAAGTCACTCGCTAATTACAGAACACAACAGAGAAAACGTTCCGCTGCAGGCCCACGAAGCAGCAAGTAGCTTTAGAGATTTGAATAGACCGATTTCGACATACGACAAGCCAAAAGAGCAGCACCGTGTAAACCCTGAAGAGGAATGGAAGCAACACGTATATAAATTGCAGGCAAACTATTAAAGAAGGGTATAAGAGAGAAGAACATGCGAAAGAATAGGAATAAGCATTTTAAATATACTAAGGATGTAAAGCGCAAAACAGGAACACCTCAGAAAAAAATTTAACAAATTATAAAAGTTCGCTGAACTACGAATCCATGGCTGCTTATGTTTAATATAATGGTGGAAATGTCTATTAAATATTCAGTGCGATTTACACATACGTACAATGAATCGACAGCTACGAACTTGAGTCGCTATATGTCAAGGCTGACACGTTAAGAAATTAAATTGGTTTCTCAACTCAAAATCATTTCAAACCAAATTTTGCACTGGTTTTTCAGATCCACTAGGAAAATTTAATCTAGAGGAATTAGAAAATTTTATTCGCATAGAGGGGTACTTGATGAGGGAAGGGCTGAGTCGAATGGTATATGACAGACGGCCCGCCGGGCCGGGTTAAGTTGACGATGTTTAGAGTGATTGCATAACCTTTCCAAACAACAAAGGCAAAAATATTCGGATTTATGTGAAACAATTCTGATATTTTCGGATATATTTACTGCCCTCAATTAGATATAAACTATCTTAAATATCCGTCTGTGTGATATAATTATTATATCAAACCAAGACTTAACAAAAATACTTTTTATCAAAATAGACTGAGATATAATAAGATATAACCGATACATTTCCTTGGTATAAAAACTTGATATTTTAACAACTATCCAGCTATATTTTACAGAAAACAGAGATATATATTTTTCCATAGTATGATATCTTATTTTGATATAATTTTTATGTTAATTTCTGATCGGGATATCACACTACTCCAAGAGAATTTAAGTTACAATGTTTTTGCGTATATTTTATGTTTCAGTTTCATCGTTTACTACGATTACTTACAAGCATTCTCTTAAACCTATATGGGTCATTCCACGCGAAGTGATCAAAAAAAGATGCAAACTTGAAATCGAACTTCACGGATTTGAACCAAACTTGCTGGAATTGTTCATCTAGGGCCAATATACAAAAACCCAAATTTTTGTGTCAATTTAACCACCCCTCGCGTCATGGGACCCCCCCCCCCCTCGTTTTGACAAATTGCCAAAACCCTTGATTTTCTTTTGATCATATCTCCGGTTCTATAGACTCTGGAATCAAACCGCTAGATTGCTTTTGAAGAAAATTATTCAAGGAATCTAGAAAAAATATAAATTTTTGGCGGCAGTACTGCCAACTATGCGATTTTTTCAGTTAAATATTAAAAATTAATTTTTCTCTCAACACATATATTTTAATTTTGAAAATTCTGATGCCATCGTATTCCTCAGACACTTTTACATAAGAAACACTTATAATCTGAATATAATTTGAGCGCATCCTGAGATACACCGTTTTGAAGGGAAAAACTCTTATAACTCTTATCAATCTCACTCACTCACTTAATTTTAAAGGAGCAACCCCTCACTGCATACTCTCTCCGGGCCGGTATGATTGACAATTTTTAGAGTGATTGCATAACCTTTCTGTATGAGAAAGGCAAAAATGTACCAAAGTCCAAAAAAGTCAATTTTCATCAAACATTATTTTTTTCGAGTTTACATCAAATCTCAATGTTTCATGCATTTTAAAGTCATTTGGCATCAAAAATACAAATTTGCTTTTGAAAATTTTTCGTTTCAGTTTATATGGGAATTTGCTGTGTGATTGCACTCTTCAATTCGTAACTCCGGAACCGGAAGTCCAATCAATAAAAAAAATTCAATAGCAGCCGATGGGAATGTTGTTTTGCAAATCGGTCCAGCCGTCTCTGAGAAACAGAGGTCATTTTCCACATACATACACACACAGACATTTTCCGATCTCGACGAACTGAGTCGATCGGCATATGACACTCGGCCCTCCGGGTCGGGATTAGATTGACGAATTTTAGAGTGAATGAGAAAGGCAAAAACATTTTTAGCAAATGTTGAAAGTTATGCATTTTTTTGGTGAGCAGTTCTATGTTTCATAGACATTAAATCAATTTTAACTTTGCTTCCTATTAAATAAAGACCCTTATTACAGTACATCTCTACAAAAGCGAGCTCAATTTGAAAAGAAATCTGAGGATTATGATTGAATACAGAACTCTGGAATTTTCTATTGGAATATTTTCAGGCAGGAATTTGATATTGATGCTATTAGACAACTGTGAAATCAAGACCAATAGATCAGTTACGTATCAGGACCCCATTCCGACAATTTATCAAAAGTCCTCATAATGTTTACAACAACAGGTTATCAATGTACGGATCAGATAATTGTTATTGTAATATTGAATTAAATCAGTCAGCATCAATAAATTTTCAACTTCAATCCCATATTTTTTGGGTGTTGTGGGGGGTATGGTTTGTATGGTGTTAAACCCCAAAACCTTCTGTTGGCTACGCCGTTGCTTGGAGTTATTTATGTAGCTTTTCATTTTCCGATATGTTTTAGATCGATCCGATGGTTATAAGTTAGAAAAATTGCAGCCAGAAGGTTCGCACAAATGAACATTTTTGCACTGATAAGTTATCAAATTCCTTCCAGACAACTTGGAAGTGTTCGCTGATTATTTCTAGCGGTTGTAGATAGAAAAATGAATTACAAAATTCGTTTTATCGAAATAATGTTTAGCTTATTTCAATGGATTATTACTATATTGAACAATAAACAGGCGACAAAGAGTAATCAACAAACAACAAGCCATAACTTTTAAAGTATTCAAAATAGATATTTGAAGTTTCAGTAAAGTTATTCGCAAAAGTAAGAGCTACAAATTTTCTGAAGGCATCATATCGATATAATCACTTCCAAGAAAATATGTGAAAATATCTCACTCATAGGGGATTATTCAGCAAAAGCACAATACCAAAAGAAAGGGCATATTGCCTCCATTAAATTCTCCGAAGATACTATTGACCTAAAATAAGTCGTTTTGGCATTAATAATAGATTACATGTTTTTGGTCATATTTCTGGCAATGGGAAATGATAAAAATCTTTCGTCCGCATTTAATGTTAAATATCTCTTTTGATAATAGTCCGATTTCAACAATCTATAGTTCGTTCGAAAGGTATTCGTATAAGCTGCCTAAAAATATATAAAGTGTTAATCTATGTTGTCAATTTCGGCAGATAATTTTAAAAAAAACTGCAAAAAACGCCATTTTTACACATTCAAACATTCATATCTTGGAAACTGAACATCAGAATCGAAAACATATTAATAGCGTTCCTACCGTTTGATAGGTCTTTTATTTAAAATTGGTTTGGATAAGATCGGTTCAGCCATTGCTGAGAAACACGAATGAGAGTTTGTCCGTTACATACACACACAGACATTGTCCCAAATCGTCGAGCTGAGTCGATTGGTGTATAAGACTCGGCCCTCCGGGCCTCGGAAAAATCTTGAAAGTTTGAGCGAATTCTATACATTTCTTTTATAAGAAATGTAAAAGGTACAAATTTCCCAAACGAATCAAAATTCCGTGAAGAGAATCTATTCATCAGCTTGCGCTAACATGCCTGCATACAATGATACAATTTCTAATCAATCTGATATAAGACATTCAAGTTACAAAAGATTTTGTCTTGCGCGCCAATGCAATGTTTTGATTTTGACGATGAAATAAAAAGAAGAAGCAGAAACGACGGCGACCATTTTAGCTGCCACCTTGTGGCTCTATTCAGAATGTACTTAAACCCCAAAACCTTCTCTTGGATACGCCGTTGCTTGGAGTTATTTATTTCGCTTTTCATTTTCCGATTTCAGATCGATCCGATGGTTATAAGTTAGAAAAATTGCAGTCAGAAGGTTCGCACAAATGAACATTTCTGCACTGATAAGTGATCAAGTTCCTTCCAGACAACTTGCAAGTGTTCGGTGATTATTTCTAGCGGTTGTAGATAGAAAAATGAAATACAAAATTCGTTTTATCGGAATAATGTTTGGTTTATTTCAATGGATTTACTATATTGAACAATAAATAGGCGACAAAGAGTAATCCACAAACAACAAGCCATAACTTTTAAAGTATTCAAAATAGATATTTGAAGTCTTCAGTAAAGTTATTCGCAAAAATAAGAGCTACAAATTTGCTGAAGGCATCATTTCGATATAATCATTTCCAAGAAAATTTGTAAAAATATCTCACTCATAAGGGAATTAATCAGCAAAAACACAATACCAAAAGAAAGGGCATATTGCCTCCATTAAATTCTCCGAAGATACTTAAATAAGCCGTTTTGGCGTTAATAATAGATTACATGTTTTTGGTCATATTTCTGGCAATGGGAAATGATAAAAATCTTTCGTCCGCATTTAATGTTAAATATCTCTTTTGATAATAGTCCGTTTTCAACAATCTATAGCTTGTTCGAAAGGTATTCGTATAAGCTTAGCTTTAAGGTGCTTAAAAATATATAAAGTGTTAATCTATGTTGTCAATTTCGGCAGATAATTCAAAAAAACTACAAAAAGCGCCATTTTTACACATTCAAACATTCATATCTTGGAAACTAAACATCAGAATCAAAAACAAATTAATAGCGTTCTTACTGTTTGATAGGTCTTTTATTTAAAATTGGTTTGGATAAGATCGGTTAAGCCATTGCTGAGAAACACGAATGAGAGTTTTTCCGTTACATACACACACAGACATTGTCCCAAATCGTTGAGCTGAGTCGATTGGTATATCAGACTCGGCCCTCTGGGCCTCAGAAAAAATCTTGAAAGTTTGAGCGAATTCTATACATTTCTTTTATAAGAAATGTAAAACATGCCAATAAAAGATGGGCGGGTAATGTCTAGGACATAACCGGAGTGTAGTGACTACTCGTTTGACTTGTAATTCAAATCGAATGATACTCCATGAAATATGTGGGAATGTTTCAAGTTATTCTTTATAATAATTGTGGTGGTTCTGAAAAGAACCTTTGTTGTTGGCGTCTGCGTTGATATGGAATGCGCTGACATAACCGCGATGATCATATTCTTAAAATTCTGCTTGCATCTCTTACAAATGGCTAAATTTTACGCATTAAGTTCGATTCACCGGGCTCAGCGAAATTTTCGTTCGTTAATCTATTCAGTAAAATAATTTTAGTACCGAGCTCTCCGCATTGAATACAGGTCAATAAGCATCTGTCAATACTCAATAAGAGTAAGTAGTTTGCGGTAAATTTATGTCGATAAAAGTTCGGAATGCACGTTTTAGTCAAGATCTTTTAAGGTTATACAACAAACTTTCACACAAAATAATTGTCCTACGTCAATACCCCGGTCATGTTCCGGACATTACATACCCCTAATTTTTTCATTTCTTTCAAAGTTTCAATTTTAAATACAAGTATCATTTCATATAATGATTTCAACAAGCAGACAATGTACTTATATGACAGGTTGGAGTTTTTTTGAAGCGGTTTTAGTGGAGGTAACAACATAAAATCGTGTATTGGACATTTTACAATGATTCTCCGTAACCCCGCAAAACCACGGGGTTGGCAGCAGAGGGCTAAGTTGTTTGTAAAAGATGACAGTTATTATATGATAACTAGAAATATAAAATTGTTCTATAAATTGCAAAATTATTGCCGTGTTAACCTTATAATTTGTCATTTTATTCATATAGGAACAATCATTGAAATTATGTCATAAATTATGCTTTGCAAGATTTGAAATAACTTCGAAGTGTGGTCACTACACCCCTGTTATGTCATATACATTACCAACCCATCTTTTTCCATTATGCATTCTTATTTATTAACTTTTCGGATCAGATGGAAGGCCATCCTTTTGTGCGATAAATGAAAATATTTTCATCATTCGTTTTGGTGTAGCTTTCGCTTAGTGGTAGAGTTGCCACATTCACTGATTTTCTTGGAACGATTTGATTTCGGGTTTGTAGATTAATTTGAAAAATATTTTCTTATGATTCTCTGGTAAAAGTGCAGAATTAACAAGCGCAAACTTAATACTAGTTAATAAAAGAAACTTTTATAATTAAATTATTTTTCCATTTTGCATTCGTCCTAATAAGGACGGTTTGTAGATAACTATGGTGATACAAGACGAGAATCTTTAGAAGCCCTTCAAACCTTGCCGACGATTTGTTTCTACTGCGTACACACATATGAACATCCTCCTTTCGCAGCTCATACCGAATGAGCACGTTTTGCATTAAGCAAACCCCTTTTATTAACTTTTCGGTGCTGATGGAAG
Source organism: Topomyia yanbarensis (assembly GCF_030247195.1). Taxonomy (NCBI): domain Eukaryota; kingdom Metazoa; phylum Arthropoda; class Insecta; order Diptera; family Culicidae; genus Topomyia; species Topomyia yanbarensis. The sequence continues at coordinate 100,065,858 of NC_080670.1, read as the reverse complement.
GCCATCCTTTTGTGCGATAATTGAAAATATTTTTATCATTCGTTTTGGTGTGGCTTTCGCTTAGCGGCAAAGTTGCCATATTCATTGATTTTCTTGGAAAGATTTGCAAAAACCTTCGGGTTTGTAGATTAATTAGAAAAATATTTTCGGATGATTTACTGGTTAAAGTACAGAATTAACAAGCGCAAACTTAATACTTGTTAATAAAATAAACCTTAAAATTAAATTCTTTTTCCATTATGCGTTCGTCCTAATAAGGACGGTTTGTAGATAACTATGGTGATACAAGACGAGAATCTTTTGAAATGATTCAAACCTTGCCAACGATTTGTTTCTACTGCGTACACACATACGAACATTCCCCTTTCGCAGCTCATACCGAATGAGCACGCTTTGCATCAAGGCGTTCCTATTTATTAACTTTTCGGAGCAGATGGAAGGCCATCCTTCCGTGCGATGAATGAAAACATTTTCATCATTCGTTTTGGTGTAGTTATCGCATAGTGGTAGAGTTGCCACATTCACTGATTTTCTGGGAAGGACTTGCTAAAACCTTCGGGTTTGTAGATTAATTTGAAAAATATTTTCTTATATGATAATTATTTTTAATTATACAAATTAATAAAAGGAACACGTCTGGCTTTGAGAAAAGCTGCGACACCCCTATTTATAGGTTTTATCAGTAATGTTGATTCTCATTTAAAGTAGTTTTTGAACTATTTAAACAATTTTATATAGCAAACAACGTATCGGTAGCAAGCGTTGAACGTTTTCCTTACGATTTATGAAACAAGATTAGCAATCCGTTTAGTAGAAGGAAAGTTATCAAGGTTCAAAATGTACGTAACGCTTTCGCTAATATGCACTACTTGATACAGATTAGCTTTATCGGTCTCTTAGTCCGCTTTTGCGTTTGACGTGACTAGGGACTAACACTACAATCACCCCAACAAGACGCTAATTCCAGTGCGCTGTTTGAACGCTCTTGTTGAGGCGATGAGGCTGTACTGTGGAATAATCGTTTCATACAACAAAAAAACAACAAAACGAAAAGAGGCAAAGACCCAACGCTTACGGGAATAGAGCGATCGTCTTCGAAAGGAGGCTAAAGAAAGCAGTCACGCTTGTGGCCACAGCAAAAGCGTTTATTCCACTGTACATCCGCTACGCTTAGGCGGCGGGACAGCGGCACAGCGGAACAGCGACGGCGAGACAGCGGGATGGCTGAACAGAGTGCCATCGTTGGGAGAGATCCTTCGTCCACACAAGCAGCACATCAACAGATAAAAACCGCCAGCCTTCATTACCCCCCCCCCCCCTCCCCCTTAGACCACTCGATAGCATTGGTCACGAGCTAATCTATGGAAAGCAGGGAGAAGATGACGATCATTCGACTGGAACGGTCAGAAATAAAAGTCGTGCGAAATGCTGTCGTGTCTGAAAAGAGATCTACGGTGAAACGTGTTGGAAAGCACACCGTGTCGAGGAAATATATTTCAGGTGTGTCAGCGCGGTAATCCTGCTTGGAGAAAAGCGCGAAGACTCAAAAGTGCGAGTGAAGAAGGTGGAAGATAGGTGTGGACGATTGTGCATTTGTTAGCCACACGTGTATCGGAACGAGCTGGGAGAAGTTCATCCCTCGGTGCCTTAGTGCGTTAGGGAGAAAAAAAAACCATACGGTGGGGAGTACGACAACATTCGTGAATAGCGAAGATAGCGGAAGGATAGAGTCTCGAAACGGTCGTAAAGCTTTGTGAAGAAAAGGCGACAGGAGAAGGGGGGATGAAACATCGTGGAAAAGCAGTGCTAGAAAGAGGGTGGTGCGATCGTGCTGGTGTTGGAGCGGGGAGCGGGTGGACGGAGGTGCATGGTGCGACGGGATTGCTGTGAAAGCGACGGCGATGTTGCGGGTGGTTCCAGGTGGCCCCAACGAAAATAAAGTGCACGTGTATAATGTAAACTCAATAAAGCCAACTATGTATATATATATATAAGTAATACTCTGATGTGTTAGAGTTTTATAAAAAAACATTTATTCACTTATGATCGTTATGTTACAACTCACACCTAAGACTAACTTAATTTTCCTGTCGAATGCCTCTTATAAACTATGTTTAACTTGGTCAGCAATACGAAGTCTGCTCCAGTATCGTCCGATGTCCACGTTGTCCATGTTGGCCGCTTCCACGTTGGCATCGCGCGTGGCATTCAGCTGGCTCAGCATATCTGTGTTGCATCGATCGTTTGGATCGATTATGATGGGTCAGCGGATATGGTTGCGACGTCTGCTCTAGCTTCGGAAGGTTTCCTCGTAACGTCTCCCTCCTCAAGCATCAAGCGTCCTCGGTTGATTTTTCAGGAGTTCGAATCTCGGTATCGGAATGACTCGTGGTTTGTTTCTCTCTGTTTTCTCTTCGGTTGTCTCTGCAGTTGGTTCGGTTGCTGTGTCTTCTAGTTGGGTTGTTGAAAACGATTCTGGCGACCTGTCAACTGTATGTTTTCCCGAATGTGGTTTTCTTCTATAGAGATAAGTGGAGAAACAAAGAATTGTTAGTACCAGGAGGATAGAGCCTCCTAATGTTACCCTGTTTTGTGTTTGGTGCAGTGATAGATAGATATCGCTGACTTCTTCCAAGTTGTGGATTCTGGTCATAACGTTTTCCTCTTCGCTGGTTATATTGCTTGCGATCTGAAGGTTTTTGCTGTATATTGGTATGAGATAATTGTCTTTATGGATTAGTTCCGGCTTCCCGTAGAATGTTAGATTGCTTATTTTGATTGTGAAATTTTCTATTTCGATTAGCGTTGTTCCTGCAATTACTTTAGGTCCTCCGCATGAGTCAGACACCTCAATGTCGATGTTGGTGTCTATTAGGATGATACCTTTTAAGATTTCTTTGATTTGTGTGGTCTCTCTGACTCGAGAGACTGTACATTTTGGGGCTTGGTGTACAAGAAGGTTGAAGATGCATTCGTCTTCTAATGGAGAATTGTTACTGCAAATATCATTTGCATTTTGTTGTTTGCGAGTATATGTGGTTTCTGTGTTTAACTACCAGCTGAATGTGCGTATTGATGCGTGTTCCATTGAGATTGAGCGTATGAAGTTCCAGTAGATCGTAGTGTTTGTCGTCCAGTACGGGGATTTTTGTAAGGATGGCTACTTGGTTGTTGCTAATTCCTATGCTAGCTGTACAGTAACGGAAGATTTCGTCTACGTAATTTATCTTGATTCCTTGACTCCTAAGTTTGCTATAAATGAAATTCTTTTCTTCTAAAGACAGTATGTTTTTGTTGATAAGATTGAGTTTAGAGAGTTCTATTTGATCTTCTATGTCGCCAATCAACTGGATTATCTCCTCTGTTTTCCAAATAAGATTTGTGAATTCTAAACCTGCTTTAATTCCTTGTGATGAATTAAATTCTCTGGCCATCTTTATATTAATTCTTTTCAGAATAGTTGTAATATTGTTTATTCTGTTTTGAAAAATCTCATTAATTTTAATTTGCATCATTTGATTTTTAGCGAGTTTGTTTTCTTGTTCTCCTAATATCCCTAGGCATTGGTTTATAATATTCAAATCATTGTTGTCTGGGTTTCCAGAGATAAATTTTATTGCTGTCCCTAGAGCGTCTACTAGTCCTCTCCTCCGTCTTCGTGGTAGAAGGCTATGAAGTTTATCTTTAGCTAACTGGATTTTGGCTTCAAGTGTGTTTTCTAAATGATCAATAATTTTGACGGATTTTCCTATTTTTTCAATATAATCGAGATTATTTTCGAGTGTTTTCAGGTCTATCTTGTGTACTATCCTATTATATCCTATTTTAATTCTGACTGAATCGATTTTTACTGCCAGTAGCCCATTACTGTTTGTTATTTCTTTATAGGTGGTAGCGTTTATCAGGTTGAGTGTAATTATTCTGTAAGATAAAAATAGATTTAATTTGTTTATTTTCTTAGTCGATTTTTATGGATCTTAACCTCGTTATTATCTTCGAAAGTTAGTTCATTGTCTTGTTTTACTTTTGATTTTTAATGTTTTCGGTATTTGTTTGTTCTCGTATTTTTCCTCGTATCTGGCTTTTCGTTTATCTAGTTCGATTTTGGCTTTGGACTGGAGTTTATGGAAATTTTCAGTTATTTCTCCGGTGTTTGTTGTATTTAGGGTGTTAAAGATTAATTCTCGCGGTTTAGCCTTGCTTGATTCGTGAAAACTATTGTTATAGATATCGATCACGACGCTTACGTGTTCTTTAAGTGTGAGATGGGTGAATTTGGTTTTTGTCGTTCTAAAAATCTCAATGAGCGTAGAATGAAATCGTTCTACTATTCCGTTAGCGTTTGAGTTGCTAGCGAAGTGTATCTCGATCCCGAGATCGTTCAAAAATCCAATGAAATCGATTGACCGGAAGAAAGGTTCTTGGTCGCTGACTATAGTGTTCGGTCTTCCAAATTGGCGTATATGCTCAGTTATGGCGTTTTTCATGTCCATTATTGTTCTTGCTTGCAAATGAATTGCGTTTGCAAATTTAGAGAAGGAATCTACTATAGTTAACCACTTTTGATCTTGTAAGAAAAAGACGTCGATGTGGACTCTATCAAACGGGGTTTTGCCGAAAGTACTTTTTCTAATTAATTTTGGCGGTGATCTGTCATATTTTGCTTTTTTGCAAATATCACAGGTGCTTACGACAATTTTAAGTTTTCTGTCGAGCTGTGGAAAAAAGAATTTTTGTAATATTTGGTTTTTATTTTCCTTTGTGCCTCTATGGCCATAGTTATGGGTTTCTCGGATAATTTCGTCCTGCTGGTCTTCCATCCTTATGTCTTCTAGGAGTAATTCTGAAATGAGAATCTTATGTGTTTTATTAATTGAAAAGTATTTTCTGTATGTTTCTTGAACCATTTGGATGAGTGAACCTTTGGTGTTAAGAATTTTTTTGAAGATGTCAATTATATCTTTTTCTGTATAATCTTGTTTTGTTATTATGTGACGATGATACTTAGGAAATATTTGCTCGTAGGATGTTATGTCTTTGGGACCAATTTTTAAAATTATTTAGTTCCTAAAAGAATTAATGGATTTTTCAGTGCATGGTATAAAATAGTCGTCGCTCGTGTCTGCCGAATGAATTGTTTCCAGGTCGTCGCTTTCGCTTGAGGATGGTTCTACCTCTATGCTATCTTGATAGTTTGCGTTTATTGTCTGGTTTTCTATTGCAGGATTTATTCTTGAAAGAGCGTCGGCAACGACGTTTTGCTTACCGGGTTTGTACATAATTTCGTAGTCAAACTCGCCTAGATCAAGTTTCCAACGAACGATCTTACTGTTTGCGTTTGTTAGGGAATAGGTCAATGGTTGGTGATCCGTTACTAATTTAAATTTTCTCCCATACAGGTATGGTCGAAAATGTTTCACGGCCCACACGATTGCCAATAGCTTTTTTTCAGTAGTGCAATAGTTCTCTTCTGTTTTGCTTAGAGTACGTGAGGCGTATGCAATCGGTCTATCTTTGCCGATTGGTCCCTGGGAGAGAACGGCTCCTATAGCAGAGTCGCTCACATCTGTTGTTAATTTAAATTCTTTAGTAAAATCTGGGTACATTAACACAGGGTTCATGAAAAGAATCTTTTTGCATTTATGAAAACATTCTTCGATTTCGGTCGTTATTTTGAACTCAGTATCCTTCCGCAATAGTTTAGTCATTGGTTTTACCACCTTGGCAAAATCTTTTATAAACCTCCGGTAGTAGCCTAGTGTACCGAGAAATTGTCTAACTTCTCTTTCACATTTTGGCATTGGCCAGATTTTTATGCTTTCGATTTTATCAGCGTTGGGTTTTACTCCGTCTTCTGACACGGTGTGCCCGAGAAATTGAACCTCTTTTCTGAAGAATTCGCATTTGTCTAATTGAATCTTCAGACCAGCATCTTTCAGCTTTTTCATTACTCGAATCAGATCGTTTTGGTGCTCCTGCAATGAACTAGAGAAAATGATAATGTCGTCCATGTAGACGAAACAACACACTCCTATTAGCTCGCGCAGTATGCAGTCCATTACTCGCTGAAAGGTGGCGGGTGCATTTTTTAAACCAAAAGGCATTCTGGTAAATTCGTATTTCCCTGAATTTATAGAAAACGCAGTTTTTTCGATATCTTCTGCTAATTGTATCTGGTGAAAACCTGATACTAAATCAATTGTTGAAAAATATCGAGCCCTACCTAATTTGTCCAGTATGTCTGTTATATCCGGAATCGGATATTTGTCGTTAATGGTTTTCTCGTTTAATTTTCGATAATCGATGACTAAACGAGATTTCTTTTGTCCGGATGCATCGGCTTTCTTCGGTACAATCCATACGGGGGAAGTGTATGGCGATATCGATTCTTTACTAATGCCGTCATTTAGCATCTTACGCACTAGCGTTTGAATTTCTTTTTCAAAAATTTGTGGATATTTATAGGATTTCGTGTATATTGGGATGTTGTCAGCGGTCCTGATATTATGTTTGATTTTATGGGTGAATGTGAGCTTTTCAGAATCTGTGTAGAGTAATGTCCATAAAGTTGGAAGAGCAAAATCAGCAGAATATGATTGTGAATATTCTATAATTTAGTGCTAATTTAATGCAAATTAAATGTATAATTGAAAAATTTAATGCTTTTTTTGTATTTTGTTTTATTACATGTTCAGCTGGCTTAACATAAAGTTAGCAGAGCAACGATGTAAAAGTCATTGTAAAACCTACTAAAGCACATTGATCTATTTGAATAATTAAATGCTAATTAAATGTACTTGTAAAAAATTGTTTTTTACAAGAAATCACTTGTTCTGCTAACTTAACATAAAGTTAGCAGAACAACGATGAAAAAGTCATCGTAAAACCTTGTAAACGCACATTGATTTACTTGATAATTAAATGCTAATTAAATGCACTTTAAGAAATCACTTGTTCTGTTGACTTGACAAAAAGTTAGCAGAACAAAGATGTAAAAGTCATTGTAAAATCTACTAAACATAAAATCTACTACATTTAATGGTTTAAATAGTTAAATGCTAATTAAATGCACTTGTAGAAAATTGTTCATAATTTTTTTAAAGAAATAACTTGTTCTGATGGGTTAACAGCAAGCAGAAAAATAATGTAAGTCATTGTAAAATCTACTAAAGAATATTTAATAATTTGAGGAATTAAATGCTAATTAATTCACTTGTAGAAAATTGTTTACCACTGTTTTTATGATATCACTTGTTCTGCTGGGTTAACATCCAGCAAAACAATGATGTAAAAGTCATTGTTAAATCTGTTAAGTACATTTAATGATTTAAGTAATTAAATGCTAATTAATTGTTAATTAAAGGTACTCGTGAAAAATATTCGAAATTGTTTGTTCTGCTGGGTTAACATCAAGCAGAACAATGATGTAAAAGTGATCTTAAAATATACTAAAGCACATTTAGTGATTTGAATAGTTTAATGCTAATTAAATGCAGTTGTAAAAAAATATTTACAATTTTATTAACACGCTCACCAACATTCCTCGAAAATAGTCGATACTATATTTTTAAATCGCTATATCTCAGTGTTCGCTTGACCAATTTGAACCAATTTTAGAATCTACAGCGTTTTTAAAGATTATTAAAGAATGATTAGAATTAAATTTATTTTAAAGATTATTAAAGAATGATTGGAATTGAACTTTCAACGATTTGGAGCAAGTACTACAAAAAACTAGAACTTGCAAATTTGTGCGAAGAACTTAAAATCTAGCGTGATGACCCATACATATTATTAGTTTCAATTCTTTGTACAGTATGGTTCCGTTTTCGGCTTGCTCCCATTTTGGCACACTCCGATTTTAGCAACAAATGGGTTCCGTTTTTGGCAACATTCTTGTTGTACATAATAAGTCTTTTCAAAATGCGCAATAATTTTTTTTTGTATTAATTGACATCACATTGGACTTTATTTCCAAACATGGGAGTCATATTAACCCTCAAAGGCGCAAATCATTTTTTCAAATTTTGTTAAAATTCTCTCATAGTGTCAATACACTACCGTAATAATTTTTAGATGTTTTTTGCAATGTTGTTATAAAACAGCGTTATGTATTTATGCATATTTTACACTATACGTGTCGTATTTAATGATTACAATAAGTATAGAAATGCAACTATAAATGTAATATAACTGATATAACTGATAACAGTGTAACTTGTAACAGAATCATAACATTTCATTAAAAAATTTAAATGCGTTGAATTTACCACTTTGCGTGCTAAAGGGCGAACACGAAATTATTGCGACACCGCAAATGTCATGCCAATTTTCTTATAATGTTTAAAATGAAACCAAAATTTTAGGGTAGTTTTATACATAAATTTACTTCAAAAATCACAAGAAAAGTTAATCGATGGAGCCTTGAGTGTAAAATTGAACGCATTTTCGCTTGATGCCCTCCATCAATCATTTACAGTGTCATCCGATACCAGTTTCTCATTTTTTTTTCATTTTCTTAACATTTCGTTCTCGTCTTTGACTGTCTTCTTGCTCTTCCGAAGTTCCCGCTTCATCATTGCCCAGTACTGCTCCACCGGGCGCAGCTCCGGACAGTTTGGCGGATTCATGTCCTTTGGAAAAAAATGGACAGAATTGGCCTCATGCCACTCCAGGACACTTTTAGAATAGTGGCATGATGCCAAATCTGGCCAAAATAGCGGAGCTTCGTCGTGCTGCTGCAAGAACGGCAAAAGGCGCTTCTCGAGGCACTCAGATTTGTAGATCTAGCCATTTACTGTGCTCTTTGTCACGAAAGGCTCACTCCTCAATCCGCAAGAGCAGATGGCATGCCAAATGAGATATTTGGAGGCAAACTTCGACATTTTCTTCTTCTTAAATTTGTCGTCCACATAGAACTTGCTCTTGCCGGTGAAAAACTCCAACCCCGGAATTTGCTTAAAATCGGCTTTTATATACGTTTCGTCGTCCATCACACAGCAGCCATATTTTGTCAGCATCTTCTCGTAGAGCTTCCGTGCCCGAGTTTTAGCCGTCGATTGTTGCCGCTCATCGCGGTTTGGGAAGTTCTGTACCTTGTATGTATGTAGTCCAGCTCTCTTCTATGCATTCTGGACGTAGCTCTGCGACATGCCGATCTTTTTAGCAAAATCACGGCATGATACGTTGGGATTTGCTTTAATCATCCGCTTCACCTTTCACTTCGTCTTTTTGTTCTCCGGTCCCGGTTTTCTTCTAGCTCCTTTACCGTGGTCCAACGTCAACCGCTCCTGGAACCGCTTCAACACTCTGGAGACGGTTAAATGGTGAATATTCAACATTTTTCCCAACTGCCGGTGAGACAGGTCAGGAAATTCCAGGTGTTTGGAAAGAATTTGTTCTCTCGACTCGCATTGGTTCACCTCCATTTTCGTTGAATCGAAAAACACGACTTCGAGTTTGACAGCATGTAAACAATACACATCAATGAGAAAGTGTGCAAAATTTGGTTGATTTTTACCCAATGGTAAAAAAGTTATGCCCTGTTGAATGTGTCGCAATAATTTCGTGTTCGCCCTTTACGGAAAAGCTAAAAGGTAAATCGCTTGTATATAAGAGATGAGACTAGAGATTCGAGTACCTTTAGTCTACCGCAGCGTAGTGGGTGGCGAGAATTGTAAGCACCCAATTTACACGGATCGTGAAACACGACACAGCGCTTCGATCGGAAAGTAGTAGTATAGCCAATGTTTCTGAAGTGAAGTGAAATTTTGATATTTCAGGTCGAGGGTATTACTAATTGGGTGGGGTTGGGAACCCCGCGGTTACGAAATAGCCAAGGCTTGTAGGCCATCATTAGATTAAAGGTATTGTTCTTTCTCGATTCGATCGGCACAGTGAACGGAAGATCGGAATTTAATCGGAAAAACGGAAGATAGTAATTAAATTGTAACTTACAGAAATCGAGGTATTACATAGTGGTTGAGAATGTGATCTAGGCCCAAGTTCCAAATTTACGCTATATCAAGTGAGTTTTAAACACTTTTACCGTTGTCTTCCGTTTTAATTCCACTATGATGAACAAAATGCAAAATTGCACTTTTCTGTTACAGATATGTATTTTGGCTACGACTTGCAGCCTTCTTCAGTGTGATACAACACAACACACTGAAGAAGGCTGCAAGTCGTAGCCGAAATACGTATCTGTAACAGAAAAGTGCAATTTTGCATTTTGTTCATCATAGTGGAATTAAAACGGAAGACAACGGTAAACGTGTTTAATATAACAGTCCACTAAGTCGCTCAAAACAGTGCTTTTGTTAAAGTGAGTTTTGTCCTAAAATTTGTCGGTGGTAAATTAACTTGAATATTCCTTGTTAGGAAAAGCAACGACTGGTTTCCAGTCGCTTTCAAATCAATACCGATTTTCTGCTCGAGGTCAAGGTAATTAAGAACAAAGCTTGTTAGATGATTTGACCTATGTAGTAAAATGTATTTTTCGCCTAAAGGACCGAATATACTTCAAGTGAAGGTGTTTCGTTCTGGTAGGTGTAGGAGATTACGCACGCCACGTGGTATCTGCGAAGATCCGAAGACTCGTCCGCTTGTAGCTGGTCTCGCGACGGATTAGCGATCACGCCCCTGCGCATCTACGGGCCATCGGAAGATGCCACTCCTTCCGGGGTGTATGTCGGTGGTCAATTGCCGGATACGCTCTATTGTAGGCCTCGAAGCAGTACTCGCGAGTTGATAAAGCGGGCCACCCATCGTTAGAAACCGTGTGCACACGTGGGCGCAGATATTAAACCGCCATAGTGGTGACACAAACCACTGACAGCATTTCGTCGAGCAGCAGGACCGTCAACGGCAGCGCACTTCAAACGTGAAAAACAGGTCAGATCTTATAATTTAGCATGTGTTTGCGGTACTAGTACCATATATTGAAACCACCATTTACAATGTGTGAAGCATAATGGGTGCCAACCCGAAAATAGGCTAAGTGATCGATGTGAATAACTGATAAGAGGGAAAAGTTAACAGAGGTCCACGGTATCTACCAAACTAGAAATTATAAATTAGGTATTTTTAGACTGCGGGGTAATTGTTCCGAATCGCGGCTTTTTCGAAAAGAGGGTTAATTTCTGTTGGAAATGGTTCTAAATGTGGCCTATTTTATAACAAGCAATGAAAAAAAATCGGGGGGAAACCTTTAAAGTAGTTTTAACTGGAAAAATAAGTTGGCACAAATAACAATGGCATTGCTCATGAGAATGTGACGTTAAGGGTGAAGGTAGTGTGATGCGGCTTTGCCGCATTGTCGAGTCCAAGGATTCGAAGCGGCGCAAAGCCGCTGAGAAACCGACGGACGAGGTTTTGATCTTACCATCGAAGGGTGCAATCAAACCTGTAATCCACTCGTTTGCCCGGTATACTCAAACATAGGGGCTATCCTTAGTTTAAGTCCGACTGAGCGACAGCGAAGTCGGACAACATGACAAAAAGCGATGTGGCGTAGCCACATTAGGCATTAACAATGTTTCATTTAGTAACAATAGGATAGTATTTATTTACAAAAATAAAATGTTGTCAGTGCCGAATGTGGCTACGCCACATCGCTTCATTCAAGTGCTGTCCGACTTCGCTGCCGCTCAGTCGGACTTAAACTTGTGGTAGCCCCTATGTTTGCGTATACCGGGCAAACGAGTGGATTACAGGTTTGATTGCACCCTTCGATAGCAAGATCATAAACACCTCGTCCGTCGGCTTCTCAGCTGCTTTGCGCCGCTTCGAATCTTTGGACTCGACTATGCGGCAAAGCCGCATCACACTACCTTCACCTTTAACGTCACTTTCGCATGAGCAATGCCATTGTTAGTAAGGTAAGTGGGAACAACTTATTTTTCCAGTTTAAACTACTTTAAAGCTTTCCCCCCGAATTTTTTTCATTGCTTGTTATAAAATAGGCCATTTGGAACCATTTCCAAAAGAAATTAACCTTCTTTTCGAAAAAGCCGCGATTCGGAACAATTACCGACTGCGGTGTCGGTAACGAAGAACAAAGGACTGGAAAAACTGAAATATGAATAGCTATTAGTATAATCATGACTGTCGATAGAGAAGAGGAAGAAGGATTATCGTGTTTTAAATTGCATGCACTCACTTTCAGGGTTCCCCATTGATTATCCCGTCTAGCTGGTAGGATTTGGAGCTTGTGAGGTGTTTATGATCTTGCTATCGAAGGGTGCAATCAAACCTGTAATCCACTCGTTTGCCCGGTATACTCAAACATAGGGGCTATCCTTAGTTTAAGTCCGACTGAGCGACAGCGAAGTCGGACAACATGACAAAAAGCGATGTGGCGTAGCCACATTAGGCATTAACAATGTTTCATTTAGTAACAATAGGATAGTATTTATTTACAAAAATAAAATGTTGTCAGTGCCGAATGTGGCTACGCCACATCGCTTCATTCAAGTGCTGTCCGACTTCGCTGCCGCTCAGTCGGACTTAAACTTGTGGTAGCCCCTATGTTTGCGTATACCGGGCAAACGAGTGGATTACAGGTTTGATTGCACCCTTCGATAGCAAGATCATAAACACCTCGTCCGTCGGCTTCTCAGCTGCTTTGCGCCGCTTCGAATCTTTGGACTCGACTATGCGGCAAAGCCGCATCACACTACCTTCACCTTTAACGTCACTTTCGCATGAGCAATGCCATTGTTAGTAAGGTAAGTGGGAACAACTTATTTTTCCAGTTTAAACTACTTTAAAGCTTTCCCCCCGAATTTTTTTCATTGCTTGTTATAAAATAGGCCATTTGGAACCATTTCCAAAAGAAATTAACCTTCTTTTCGAAAAAGCCGCGATTCGGAACAATTACCGACTGCGGTGTCGGTAACGAAGAACAAAGGACTGGAAAAACTGAAATATGAATAGCTATTAGTATAATCATGACTGTCGATAGAGAAGAGGAAGAAGGATTATCGTGTTTTAAATTGCATGCACTCACTTTCAGGGTTCCCCATTGATTATCCCGTCTAGCTGGTAGGATTTGGAGCTTGTGCGGTGGATCGATTCGTCGGTTTCGGTTACATTTTGAAGGACTCGCCTTGAGGAGTCTCGCCGGGTATAAAATCTTGCCTCTTCGCATGTAAGCAATCCTTTTGCTTGCTTGGCGCTTAAGCAAAGTGGTTCATTCAACCGAGTATTCGATTTAAAACTATCCTCCGTTACAAACTAGTGTCTGACGGAACCAATTTTTATAGTAAACCCCAGAGCCTGTGCACTTTAAGAGTCAAGTACAGAGGAATATGCTACAATGCATAATAAGACTAGACAACTTTCAATAGAACCTTAGTATCATTGCGAGCCTCCTTCTCTTTAGATTATTACGTCACTACAAAACTTGGCACTAAATTTTCAGTACATATGGAAAGCTGACCATAGTGCGTCTCAATGCCGTATTTAGGAATACAAAACTAATAGCTCCCAAATAGTTTGTTTTAACTTTATGATATCTTTGGCAAATTTATTAGTTTTTTTGGCGCTTTTTTTCAAATTTATGGAATTACGGTGGTCCTTGTGCTTAGGGTGTTAAAAGTATCGACTGTTTAGTTGTGTGAAGTTTACCTGCGCAATGCCCTACAATATAATAACACAAATAAATTGAAGCAAGTTTGCTGCATAAACAAGGCTATGTATAATGGTTAATTTGCTATGATTTTTTTAAAAGATTTGAGGTAGACTGGCTCTTGAAAATCGGGTTGCT